>NC_026006.2:44457432-44538448 GCF_000442705.2 Elaeis guineensis | reverse complement strand
ATCTGTTGCCCAGCTATGCAACCCAAGAGGGGGGGGTGAATTGGGTTTCTAAAAATTTTAAGCCCAACAGATAACTTATGAAGAACAAAACAATGGCTTTAAATCAATATTAATTACCTAAAGCAGTATTGCAAGGATATAATAAAGAAATAAGATAAAGCGATAAAGCACACCACAAACACAAGGATTTATAGTGGTTCGGTGCTAACCTTGCACCTACATCCACTCCCCAAGATCCCACTTAGGAATTTCAATCCACTATCTTTTGTATTCAACCCGAATACAAAACGTCGGAAACTCCGACACTAGCTATCCCAAGCTAGAATACAAGAGTCGGAAACTCCGACACTAGCTATCCCAAGCTAGAACACTTGTTTCCGGGTACAAGCAAACCCAAAACACTCCGATTTCAGGTTCGGATCAACCTTTCCTTGTTTTGGAAATCCTCCAAAAACAAGAACAAAAACTCACAAAGAGTTAGAAATTTGAGCACAGATTAATACAATAACAGCTCCTTAAATGAGCAAATATAACAATAAAAGCTTTACTCAAATGAAGAACCCCTTTTTCAGATTTTCTCAAGATGAATGAACGGTTGAACGAATGCTTGAGAAGAGGTTGATCGTTGATTGAAGATCTCTTGAAAGCTTTGAACGATCTCTAGATCAAGGTTGAAACAATAGGCGTGAAGAATTCTCTCCTTGAAAGATCTAGCTTTTCTCTATCACAATCTCTCTGGTATATTGTGGATCCTCTCTCTTTTTCTCTTTGGATTTTTCGTTGATCTCAGGCTTTTTCTTGCAAATTTCGGATCCTCTCTTCTGTTCTTCTCTTTTTCCTCTTTTTCTCTTACATTTGATTTCACGTTTGATCCGCTATTTAATCTGCAATTTCTTTCATCATTTAAAGCATTTTGTAGCATTAGAAGCAAGAGAAAACAATTTAGGCAGATAAAGAGCCGTTAGAGGATTTTTAGGAAGCATAAATGGCAATTAAAACGGGCAAAAAAATAGCGTTGCTGACATTTTCCGTCGCAGGGGTCGACTCATGAGTCGACTCATGCTTCAGGGGTCGACTCATGAGTCGACCTCTGTTGCAAAAATCAGAGAATGCTTTTCTGGAATTTCTTGGCTCAAATTAGCAGGGGTCGACTCATGAGTCGACTCATGCCTTGTGGGTCGACTCATGAGTCGACTCACAGGTCGTGCCAAGCCAGAAAACTAGCGTACCAAGGAGAATTTTTGCGTGCCAATCAGCTCACAGTGCCATGAGTTGACTCATGAGTCGACTCATGCACTTCAAACCTTCATAACTTCAAAAATATAAGTCCAAACACAATGAAATTTTCACCAATAGATTTCAAATCATTTGTTCTACCAAATGGTACTATCAAATCAGGATTTTAGTGAAATTACGATTTTGCCCTTGAAGAGCATAAGGATTTTTCATTTTAAAATATTGTATCCCTTCAATCTGCTTTGTAATCATCAAAATCAATCTAGGAGCAACAATCTCCCCCTTTTTGATGATGACAAAACATATGAACAAAAATATTTATGTTAATGCATTAATTTCAAAAGAATCCATTATAGGTGTATATGCTTGAAAAGAGTATGATTCTTTTGGCATGTAATATAAATGCAAAAATAGTTTGTCCATTTTCTTAAAGATTTGAAAAGGGTATTAGATCATTTTGAGTTCAAGATATATCAGAGCAAGAGAAGATAAATAACTTTTTCTATGTATCAGAGCAAAAATAATTTTTACAATGATATCAGAAAAGATTTTATAATGTATCAGAGCAAGAAAATTTTTAATGTATCAGAGAAAATTTCATACTGTATTAGAGCAAATGTTATAATATATTAGAGAAACCTTCACACTGTATCGGATCAAATGTTATCATGTATCAGATCAAGTTGAAAGAAATTGTAGGATGTATCAGAGTAAAACAAATTTCTTATTGATGTATCAAGGTGAGTAAAATTTCAAAAGCAAGTTTGAATATCAGAGCTTATATAAAAAAATACTTATTTGCATTGTACTCATGATTTTGCTTTTGATGGATAACTTTTTGTTAAAGTTCTGTCTGATACCAAATTTTGATACCAAAATTTCTCAAAGTTTTGTTTAATCTTTCAATCCTTGTTTTTGTCTAATTTCTCCAATATTTATTTAATTTCTTCAATATTTGTTTTAATTTAATTTCTCCTCCTTTTTCTCATAATTTAGCCCATTTTTCTCATAATTTAGGGTTTTGCTTTTTGTCTAATTTCAATTTTTATTTAATTTTAATTTCTCCCCCTTTTTGACATCATCAAACATAGTTAACTCTTCCTTTTCTTTTTCTGAAATATTCTTTAATTTCCTCCTCTTTAGAGTTTTTCACAAATGTTTGCTCCCCCTTAATGTAGCAATTATCAATAGCAAACAACAACAAGGAGAAGATAATATTTCAATAGATGTATCAGAGATTGAAATACAACCAAAATATAATCATTACAAAGAGGTAGAAATATAGGTAAAAGATGATTCCATTAATATTATAATTGTTTCAATACATAAAATTCAACCAGCTAAATGTCAATACATGGCCCCAAGGTATAGATCCTAGAATAAGATACTAACTCCTAGGATCTAGATAAGTCAATGATCAGAGTCATCAGATATAGGGTGAGGAGATGATGGATCAGAAGTGCGTCCTCTACCCCGTCTGCCTCTGCCACGAGTGGAAGTGCTGGCACGAGCAGGAGAACGAGATGAACTGGGTGGCTGAGAACGCTGAGATGCTAGGGACTGAACAGAAAGGGTGAGTCTGATAGAATCAAGTACGTTCAGTGCTCTGGAAACAGATTGAAGTAGAGCAGTGAACTGGGTGGTAGCATGCTCACTCGATCCTCTGATCTCTTTCCTCAGTAGCTCATATCCACCTTCTAATGCTCCTCTGAGCCTGCCAGCCTCTGCAGTGAGGTCTGTGACCTCAATAGTAGACTCCTGTGGCTGGGGATGGGCCAATGCAAGAACTTGCCCCTGCAAGTCAAGAACTCTGCCAGTAAGTCTCCAGACTGTATCCTCAAGCTGCTGTATCCTGACGGACTGATCTGAAATCATCTGAAATACAGTGGAGATGTGGGGAGTAATGGTCTGATCAGAAGAAGTAGCTCCAGGTGCAAAAGAAGTACTACTCCACTGGCTAGACAGCAAAGAAGCCACACGCTGTGAAATATGCTCGATCTGATCGTCAGCCAGTCTGAACTCTGATGGAGGAGCTCTGCTCTCTGGCTGATACACTGGTGTGGGCATCCTAGTAAACTCAGAAGGGCCAGCCTCAGTATCAGGAATGAACTGGGTATCTGGTGAAGCTGCCCTGAAGTCATGTACAGGAGAAGATGGACCTTCTTCTTCTACTCTGCCTTCAGTTCTGTCTTCAGCTCTTTCCTCAGCTCTCTCCTCAGCTCTTTCTTCAGAGCCCTTGATCCAACCACCAACAGTCTTTGTAATTCCCATTCGGTGCAGGCTGTGTTGGTTGAAAGTGTCCACATGTGAGAGCTTGGTAGGTGTCTCCCCCTCACAGCTAACTCCAAACCTCCTGAATACTCTAGTAAGGGCCATACCATAAGGCAAGTGTGCCTTGGATCTGTTCAAAGTTTCTCTCATGGCCTCTATCATAAGTGCAGGGAGGTTTAGGGAGGTCTGAGTGATGATATGAAACATGACACATACATCTCTGCCAGATAGTAAGTCATGTCTACCACTCCTAGGAAAGAATAGTTTTGTCACAATCTGATGCAGGACCCTCATCTCAATGGACAGTAGCTTTGCTTCCAATCTGTTTAAACTTCCTGAAAAATCTTCTCCTAAGATAATTCTGATCCCTTCTTCTTTAATTGGGAGTTCCATATATGAGTATCCTTCACTAGGCAACTGAAGTATCTCTCCCAATATCCTAGAATCCAAACAGATGTCAATCCCCTTTACAGTTGAAGTCACAGACCCGTTTCCATAATTTAGGTTCTGGTAGAACTCTCTAACTAGATCAACATAGGTGACTTCCTTAAGAGAGCAATAAAGTTCCCATCCTTGATTTTTGATCTTGATAGCAAAAGTAAAGCCTTCTTTCTCAAAGAACCGAAAATCTATATTTTTCCCGGTTTCTACTTTTCTATCAGAAAGAAGATTTACACTTGGGCTTATGGAGGATTGAGAGGGACCTTGAGCAGGTACTGAAACTGGATTGGGAACAGTGGAAGACTGAGCATGCCTTTTCTTTCGGACAATTTCCTCAAGCTCTCAGATTGATTTCCTCATTTGGGGAAGTTTCATCTTTGGAGCCATATCCAATAAAGTAGCAGACAAGAAGACTTGAATTCAGTGGAGGAGGGATCACAAAAGAGTAAAGAAGAATTTTGGTGGAGAAAAGAAGTGGATTTTGAATGAACGGTGAAGTTCTAGGGCACGTTCCACTCGCGCCTATCACTGCGAGAAAGCACAGAAAAGTCCTTTTCAAGGAGGCGATTTTTGGTGGAGAGAAGGAGGGAGAATTGCCTCAGAATTGATCCTTGGATTTGGAGCAAAAAGAGTTGGAGAGGACGGCTTTCGGAAGGAAGACGACTCATCTAGGGTTTCCCGTTTTAAAAACAATGAACCCGATGGAAGTTGGTGGGATTTACAAGTTTGCCATTGAGTCGACTCATGGGGGTCGACTCATGAAGTTCAGAAAATCAGGAAAAATGCAAATAAATTCCAGAAAAATTCAAAATTTTGGGAGAAGGAATTTTGCTCAATGATAAGTTTTTAGAGTGATAAAACTGAGCTTTTGGAACCAGGATAGTTGTTGGAAATTGAGCTCTAAGAATATTTGATAATAATTAAGAGAAGTTTAGGCAAATGGATCTAGAATTCCTAGATTTCTCCTAATTTCACAGAATCTATCCTCACTAAGGGCCTTTGTAAAGATATCGACTAATTGATTTTCAGTGCAAACATATTCAAGAATTACATTTTTGTTTTGAACATGTTCTCTTATAAAATGATGTCTTATTTCAATATGTTTGGATCTTGAGTGTTGTATTGGATTTTTAGATAGATTTATGGCACTTGTATTGTCACATTTTATTGGAGTTTCATTAAGTTTGATTCCAAAATCTTCGAGTTGTTGCTTAATCCACAAGATTTGAGCACAACAACTTCCGGCTGCAATGTATTCGGCCTCAGCCGTAGACAGTGCCACCGAATTTTGTTTCTTGCTAAACCATGAGATTAGGTTAACTCCAAGAAATTGGCAAGTTCCACTTGTGTTTTTTCTATCTAATTTACATCTAGCAAAATCAGCATCAGAATATCCTAACAAATTAATTTGTGAGTCCTTAGAGTATCATAACCCTATAGTTTGTGTACCATTTAAGTATCTAAGGATTCTTTTAACAGCATTCAAATGAGATTCCTTAGGATTAGATTGATATCTTGCACATAAGCAAACACTAAACATGATATCAGGCCTACTTGCAGTTAGATATAATAATGAGCCAATCATACCTCTGTAGTATTTTAAGTCTACGCTTTTACCTTCATCATCCTTGTCAAGCTTACTTGAGGGACTCATTGGTGTGCCAATAGGTTTGCAGTTCTCCATTCCAAATCTTTTGAGTAGTTCCTTCGTGTACTTGCTTTGGGTGATGGAGATTCCCTCTTTTGATTGTTTGATTTGGAGTCCGAGGAAGAAGGTGAGTTCTCCCATCATGCTCATCTCGAACTCTCCCTGCATGAGCTTAGCAAAGTCTTGACAAAGGGATTCATTAGTAGACCCAAAAATTATGTCATCAACATAAATTTGTGTAATTAGCATATCATTTTGGTTTCTTTTAATAAATAGGGTTGTGTCTACATTGCCTCTTGAGAAACCATTATTTAGTAGAAATTTGCTTAGCCTTTCATACCATGCTCTAGGTGCTTGTTTTAGACCATATAAAGCTTTATTTAATCTAAAGACATGATTGGGAAAAGCATGATTTTCAAATCCAGGGGGTTGTTCTACATATACTTCTTCAGAAATATATCCATTTAAAAATGCACTTTTAACATCCATTTGAAATAGTTTGAATTTCATAAAGCAAGCATAAGCAAGTAGAAGTCTAATGGCTTCTAATCTAGCAACAGGTGCAAAGGTTTCATCAAAATCAATTCCTTCTTCTTGATTATATCCCTTAGCAACCAGTCTTGCTTTATTTCTAATTACATTTCCATGCTCATCTAATTTGTTTCTAAAGACCCATTTTGTGCCAATTATTGAATAATCTTTAGGTCTTTTTACTAAGGTTCAAACATTATTTCTTTCAAATTGATTAAGTTCTTCTTGCATAGCATTAATCCAGTTATGATCATTTTCAGCCTCTTCAAAAGTTTTAGGTTCAAGTTGAGATACAAAAGCACAATGATTAAGTACATCTCTAAGTGAAGAACGTGTTTTTACCCCATGCATAGTATCACCGATAATTAATTCCTTAGGGTGGTTGTGAACATACCTCCATTCCTTGGGTAAGTCATTTGTACCTTGAGGTTGTTCTTGAATTTCTTCACCTTTCTCATTTTGTTCATCTTCTTGATCCTTGTCTTCTGGAGTTGCTGAATCTTTCAGAGTGATCTCCTTCATACCTTCTATTAGTGGATCTGCATCATCAACACCCTCATTCTTCCTTGAAGGAAGATCGTTAGATTCATCAAAGACAACATGTATGGACTCCTCAACTACTAAGGTTCTTTTGTTGAACACTCTAAATGCTTTACTAGTGGAGGAGTAACTTAGAAAGATTGCTTCATCTGATTTTGCATCAAATTTACCAAGTTTTTCTTTTCCATTATTTAATACAAAACATCGGCAACCAAAAACATGAAAATATGCAATATTTGGTTTTCTTCCTTTCCAAAGTTCATAAGGGGTTTTCTTTAAAAATTGTCTAATTAAAGCACGATTTAAAATGTAACATGCTGTGTTAATAGATTCCGCCCAAAAATATCTTGGAAGGTTGCTTTCACAAAGCATGGTATGGGCCATTTCTTCTAAGGTTCTGTTTTTCCTTTCAACTACCCCATTTTGTTGGGGTGTCCTAGGAGCAGAGAAGTTATGGCCAATTCCATTTTCATCACAAAAATTTTCAAATTCATGATTTTCAAATTCTGTTCCATGATCACTTCTAATATTTTGAATTGAAAACCCTTTTTCATTAGTGACTTTTCGATGAAATTTCGTGAAAATTTGAAAAGTTTCATTTTTGTGAGCTAAAAAGAAAACCCAAGTAAAACGAGAGTAATCATCAATTATTACAAATCCATATCGTTTTCCTCCTAGACTAGTGGTTCTAGTTGGTCCAAATAAATCCATATGTAAGAGCTCTAAAGGTCTAGAAGTTGAAACAGTGTTTTTGGATTTAAATGATACTCTAGTTTGTTTGCCTAATTGGCATGCATCACAAATTCTATCCTTTTCAAAATTCAGTTTTGGCAAACCGAGAACTAAATCCTTTTTAATTAATTTTGAAAGAGAATGCATGCTAATATGTGCAAGTCTACGATGCCACAGCCAACTAGTCTCATTTATTTTAGCACTTAAGGAAACTAGGCATTGCATGTCTAATTTAGTTAAATCATTCAAGTCTACCATATAAACATTGCCATGCCTATGTCCTATAAATTTAATGCCATCGTTAATAGGACTTGTCACAATGCAAACAGATGATTCAAAACTTACTTTATACCCTTTATCACAGAATTGACTAATGCTAAGTAAGTTATGCTTTAAACCTTTAACTAGTAAAACATTCTCAATGTATTTGGAGGGAGTGATACCAATGTTACCTATCCCGATGATCTTTCCTTTGCCATTATCTCCAAAGGTGACCATCCCTCCATCCTTAGCATCAAGCGTGATGAATTGTGATTCATCACCAGTCATGTGTCTCGAGCATCCGCTGTCAAGATACCATTTCCTGTTTCCTTCTTGGGATGCTAGACACATCTGCAAGCACAGATCAAGTTTCTGTCTTAGGTACCCAAGCTTTCTTGGGTCCTTTCAGGTTAGTCAGAATGGTTCCTTTTGGAACCCATATTTTCTTTGTGTTTGCATATTTGTTAACAAGACATGTGTATGATTTATGTCCTATTCTTCCACATTTAAAACAAGTAATATTTGTAGACTTGTTACTTGAATAAATATCCTTCAGAAATTTTTGTTTCTTTAGGGGTTTATAACCAAGTCCAGCTTTATCATATATAGCTTTCTGATTTTCAAGGATCATATTTAGTTTGTTTGAACTTAAGGTGAACTTATCTACTATAGATTTCAGCTTGTTCATTTCATCCTTTAAGTTTTGATTTTCTTGAATCAAGGTGAATTTTTCAATTGAAAGATTTTCAGCTTGTTTCACTAAGGACTGATTTTCCAATTTCAGCTCTTTGTTTTTCTTTCCTAGTTTCTTTAATTCATCAATTGAATCATAGAATGCTTCTTGCAATTCTTCAAAAGTAAATTCACTAGTGGATTCAGAAGTTACCTCATTTTCATGTGCCATCAGGCACAGATTCGCTTGTTCTGTTGAGGTTTCCTCGTCGGAGTTTGAGTCATCACTCGCACTCCAGGTCGCCATCATTGTCTTCTTTTTGAATTTCTTTGGACCTTTCTTCAATTGAGGACAATCGGATCTGAAATGTCCTGGCTTCTTGCACTCGTAGCATATAGGGGTTTGATCTTTCTCCTTTTCTATGCTTTGATCTCCTTTTGTGAATTTCTTTCTCATCCCCTGTTTCCTTTTTCTTAGAAACTTCTTGAATTTTCGGGTGATGAGAGCCATCTCCTCATCCTGATCTTCATCTTCAGAGTCATCTGTTTCATAATCAGGTGAAGTTGTGGATTTGAGGACAATGGTTCTTTTCTTTTTGATTTCATCCTCTTGATGTTGCATCATGCTAAGTTCATGAGTCATCAAGGATCCAAGAAGCTCTTCTAGAGGTAGAGTGTTCAAGTCCTTTGCTTCTTGGATGGCAGTCACCTTGGCTTCCCAAGTTCTTGACAGTGACCTGAGAATCTTCCTTACAAGTTCACTGTTAGTATAAGATTTGCCAAGACTCTTTAAACCATTGATTATATCAGTAAAACGAGTAAACATAGCAGTTATGGACTCATCATGCTCTATTTTGAACAATTCATATTTATGTACAAGCATGTTTATTTTAGACTCTTTTACTTGATTTGTTCCCTCATGGGTGACTTCTAACCTATTCCATATTTCTTTAGCAGATGTACAAGTAGAAATGCGATTAAATTCACTAGCATCTAGTGCACAATAAAGAACATTCATGGCTTTGGCATTTAATTGTGCCAATTTCTTGTCAACCTCATCCCATTTTTTCTCGGGTTTGGTTGACTCCTCACCATCTATAATCTTGGTGGGTGTGTGAGGACCATTCACTATGATACTCCACATATCATAGTCGAGTGCTTGTATGAAAATCTTCATCCGAGCTTTCCAATAGGTGTAATTAGACCCATTGAAAAGTGGAGGTCGGTTTGTTGATTGCCCCTCGGCTAGAGAAGTTCCAACATGGGTTGCCATAGATCTTTGGCTCTTTGATTGTTAGATCAAAGAAGGGCTAGAGCACCGGCTCTGATACCACTTGTTGCCCAGCTATGCAACCCAAGAGGGGGGGGGTGAATTGGGTTTCTAAAAATTTTAAGCCCAACAGATAACTTATGAAGAACAAAACAATGGCTTTAAATCAATATTAATTACCTAAAGCAGTATTGCAAGGATATAATAAAGAAATAAGATAAAGCGATAAAGCACACCACAAACACAAGGATTTATAGTGGTTCGGTGCTAACCTTGCACCTACATCCACTCCCCAAGATCCCACTTGGGAATTTCAATCCACTATCCTTTGTATTCAACCCGAATACAAAACGTCGGAAACTCCGACACTAGCTATCCCAAGCTAGAATACAAGACGTCGGAAACTCCGACACTAGCTATCCCAAGCTAGAACACTTGTTTCCCGGGTACAAGCAAACCCAAAACACTCCGATTTCAGGTTCGGATCAACCTTTCCTTGTTTTGGAAATCCTCCAAAAACAAGAACAAAAACTCACAAAGAGTTAGAAAATTCTGAGCACAGATTAATACAATAACAGCTCCTTAAATGAGCAAATATAACAATAAAAGTTTTACTCAAATGAAGAACCCCTTTTTCAGATTTTCTCAAGATGAATGAACGGTTGAACGAATGCTTGAGAAGAGGTTGATCGTTGATTGAAGATCTCTTGAAAGCTTTGAACGATCTCTAGATCAAGGTTGAAACAATATGCGTGAAGAATTTTCTCCTTGAAAGATCTAGCTTTTCTCTATCACAATCTCTCTGGTATATTGTGGATCCTCTCTCTTTTTCTCTTTGGATTTTTCGTTGATCTCAGGCTTTTTCTTGCAAATTTCGGATCCTCTCTTCTGTTCTTCTCTTTTTCCTCTTTTTCTCTTTACATTTGATTTCACGTTTGATCCGCTATTTAATCCGCAATTTCTTTCATCATTTAAAGCATTTTGTAGCATTAGAAGCAAGAGAAAACAATTTAGGCAGATAAAGAGCCGTTAGAGGATTTTTAGGAAGCATAAATGGTAATTAAAACGGGCAAAAAAATAGCCGTTGCTGACATTTCCCGTCGCAGGGGTCGACTCATGAGTCGACTCATGATTCAGGGGTCGACTCATGAGTCGACCTCTGTTGCAAAAACCAGAGAATGCTTTTCTGGAATTTCTTGGCTCAAATTAGCAGGGGTCGACTCATGAGTCGACTCATGCCTTGTGGGTCGACTCATGAGTCGACTCACAGGTCGTGCCAAGCCAGAAAACTAGCGTGCCAAGGAGAATTTTTGCGTGCCAATCAGCTCACAGTGCCATGAGTTGACTCATGAGTCGACTCATGCACTTCAAACCTTCATAACTTCAAAAATATAAGTCCAAACACAATGAAATTTTCACCAATAGATTTCAAATCATTTGTTCTACCAAATGGTACTATCAAATCAGGATTTTAGTGAAATTATGATTTTGCCCTTGAAGAGCATAAGGACTTTTTCATTTTAAAATATTGTATCCCTTCAATCTGCTTTGTAATCATCAAAATCAATCTAGGAGCAACACAATCGAAGTGACCATCTAGCAATGATACCCGACGGTCGGATAGGTCGAATGTGTAGAACAACATTCTTAGAATCCATGCGGATATAGTTTTCATATAATTCATCCCCTTGACCAAAATGCTCATAGGACACCTCAGAGTTCAACTGTCAACTCTGATCAGATTGTCCACATTGTATTTCAAAATATCAAATCCATTTGATGGATTATCCTGATCAAGGTTTTGCTAAATTGAAATACAGTGACTCATTCTTCTTCAACTCTTGGAGTGGTCAATCCCGTCTCGATTATACTCTGACTTCGCAAGTACTTGACTGTACCCAGAAGCCTTCCGTCATTGAATTAGAAATTCAGTTAGTCCAGTACCAAAGCACAGTGAGTTGCTTGCAAGTCACTGAGGCGACCCAGGTCTAAGGGACACTTATACCTATATCCCATCAGAGATATTTTCGACAGCAGAATGCTCTGGAGTTGGTCACGTTTAATGACGACGTACCCTTACATCTTATTTGTATGCCATACCAGTGTCTCCACACTTCTTGATTAAGAGGACAACCAACCTATATGGCCTACAGCGATCTATGCTCGATAGAAGCTGTCGTCCTTATTAACAGCCTATCATTTGGTCATGAATAGTTTTAAGGACTAATCGATAAATCCTCTTTTTATCGAACCTAAATAGTCCTAAGGATTTCATCATAACAACGGAGTTCATTAGAAGATGAAAACTTATGATGAAAATATCAAAAATATATTTTATTTATTAACAAATCAATTACAATACAAGGTTACTCAACCGTCAATCAGTTGATGATTGATTTTTGGGACATATTTTCCAACAATCTGGACGTCGGAAATCATTGTTAGATGGTATCTCGATTAGTGCAGGAATTGGTTCCTATGCTACCGGCTTAGTATTTGAATTTATGGAGTCACGCACACAAGTCAGACAAAGTAGGAAGGAATTGATCTATGTTTATATGTCCAATCTGGAAGTACTTGACTTGATGGAACATATAAGCTAACTTGATTGAAAATTGAGTTATAGGTCAAACGGGATTGAAGAGTTGACTATGTCTAGCTAGCACTACACGTGAGGTTCCGATTCAATCTCGGAGATGAACAATTTCTATCTATGATCCATAGAACATATGAAAGATTGGATTTAAGTACTAATTAATTTCAGATTAGATATGAATTAATTAGACTTAAATAGGTCCAAAATCCAAGTTAGACTTGGTACAAAAATCCTAAAGAGTTTAGGATTGACAATCTTTCGAAATTATTTCGAACCGGCTTCGAATCGGACTCGAATCGGACCTGTTTTGGATGAGATATGAGTATTCTTACTTGCACTGGGAATATCCATTCATGAGGCACGATCAAAAATTGGTTTGGTGCTTATTTGGGGCATCCCAAGTGGGTGTGGGTGCAAAGTGGATATCATAAGTGATGGCAATTATATCTCATATAGGAGTCCTTCTTTAATGAGTATTGGACCAATTCAAATCAGATTTGAATAAAGAGTCCTCTCATTGGATCATGAGAATCATCTATAAATAGAGAGGATCTTTATCTATAGATGAGAGAAGAGAATAGAATAGCAAACAAATCAAATTAAGAGAAGAAAAGAGAGAGATAAGCGTGTGAAGAGAGAGGTCCTTCATCTTCTACATCTCTCCCTTTATTGCCGTCCCCTCTCCTTGGGCGTGGATCCTTCTTGGGCATCCCACCTGCTGGTGTGAGGTATCACATCATCAGATCTCATTCCTTGATTGATTGAGTTGCGAAGCCAATTGGATTGGAGTTTATCCTACTTTTCTGTGGCGTCTGACGTGCATGCGAAGTAGAGGATCTGCATATCCAGACCTCCGCGAAGGTTTATATTAGATAATTTGAGATTTGATTCCTAGTTTCGCTGCGATTCAGGTAAGGATTTGATCCTTAAACAAGTAAAATATTAGAGAAAATTTTTAGATGTAACTTGGGGAGATAAACTATTTCTTTCTCTTCAATCGGTATCAGAGCAGATTTGAAATATATGCATGTAAAATAGAATTTTTCGTGATTATTTACACGAGATATAATTGAGATATCTTACGTGATATTAAATCTCATTTAAATCTATTTATCTAAAATTTATGATCTGATTTTGATTGGATTAGAGGTGTCTAATTAATAGTTGATTGAGGTTGTTATAAATCTGTTATAATAGAATTCTGCTATTGCTGAATTTTTGATGAAAAACAACGTGAATTAAAAATCTGTTTTAACAGAATTTTAATTTTGTTGTTTTTTCTTATGAAGTGAGGACTATTTTAGATTTAAATTGAATTCGTTTCGATGGATATTTAGATCTGAATCTTATCATAATTTAGCACTGCACGAAAACAGATTTTATCAGAAATTAATTTCTTATGCATTCATATTTGCATCTAATTATTTTTTTATTTGATATCAAATCTAAAATTGATATTTTATAATCAGTATAAGATAAGTTTTAGATTTGATATGATGTATATGATACATCAAATCTAATTGGATTAAATGAAGAACATAATTGATGAGATCTAGGATATGTTTATGATATAAAATAGTTTTGTCAATAATTGCATGTTAATGTAATTATATATGAAATTAGATTTCACATCTTAGTAGTCTAGTACTCGGATTGATGAGATCACCAGACCGTTCGGTCATAAGAGATTGAAGAGATTAATCTCTCTTTTGCCTATTCGATGAGTTCTTTTATGACGTGTAAGGGTGTCATTGTGATCCAGTTTCATGAAGAAGAAAAATGAACAGACTTTTATGTATTATTTTGATCATAAATATATTTAGATTAGATCTAAAGTGATTTATGATTCATTATAATCGGATAAAATTCAGATATAAAATTATTTTAGATCTGAATTACATGTTACATATGATGTAATTGGTATTGATCTAAAAGTTGTTATGATACATGAGATGTATGAATGAAGTTTAGATCACACTTATGTATGTTTAATTGTTAAACATATTATGAAAATTTATTTTCATGTGTTGAAACATATAGTATGCTTCATTTGAAATCCTTGTAGAATAGTTTTACGAACTAAAACACATGTTTCACACACTTAATTTTGAATTAAGTTTGAATGATGTAGAATTGAGAATTGAAGATCATTAAGATACCACATAATATGATGAGGAAAGGGTTAGCATGATTCAGATCCTTTTAATAGATTAGACCTAGGGTTAGGAACACATATGGATCAAGTAGAAAAATTAATTAAATCTAATCAAGTGTTGAATTAGATTAGGCCAGTATTTCTCTAAATTAATCTCAATAGTTGAAGTTTGATCAAGTCCATGTGTTTGACCCTAATAAATGGATCATGATCATGGCTCTGTGGTGGAGTCCAAATCTTCTGGTGTGCCAAATCGAAACTAATTAACCAGTTGGTGTCTAAGGTAAGTTTGACAGATTCGATCAAGTAGTTTTTAATTGGGAGCTATTCATCTAGATGCGTCTATGGTGAGTTAAGGGCAGATCCCTCCCGCTGATCTCACTTACCTGACCAACATGGTAGATTATGTTTTGATTAGGTCACTAGTCGATTCGTGCAGACCCATACCATTAAGGTGAATCAGTGTGACTGATTTAGATATCTTTAGACTAGCTTGTGTTTAATCCTTTACATGACTTGGTGAAGTCAGTGGAAGGATTTGCAGCTTACAGGTCGATTTCTTCTCTTATTCTCAGGTCAATGAAATCAAATCCTCTAAATTATTAGGTCCATAAAGTGATAAAGTTATGAGATAACTTGGTCATTGCCTCCTATTAAGTTGTGTGATAATGAGTCCAAAATTTCAAATAGGTATTGGAGGCGCCATACGCCTGGTGTCTATTACGTATTAGAATTGTCATTCATCATAGGACCATCATGATGTACCTTCAGATTAATGCTTAGATTGGCCAAGCCACACTCGGGCCTGGACATCCATTTGTTGGATGTACTTGATATGTCATGTTAATGGTTGGACCTAATCAGGATTTTCAGTGGAGGCGTCACATGCCTGCTGAAGGGATGTCTGGGGCAAAACCCAATGCTAGAAGTTGTTTGGAGAAACAATTGATTATGAACTTACCCATGGATGCACTAGAGTTGGTCGAGCCACACTCGGGTTCGAATGCAGTCCGTGTGGATTCTAATACCCGCTAAGAAATTAATGTAATTCCTCGAGTTGTTGGTAGAGGCTACCAATTCGCAAAAAATAGTGGAAGGATCTTTAAACTAAAGTCCATGTCTTTAGGATTAAAAAAAAATAATTCATATATCAATAGGTTAATATTTTCTTCTTTCAGTTATGACTAACACACTATCCCTCCGTTTGCTGTTGGACAGCGATAAGCTCACCGGATCCAACTTCAATAGCTGGTATCGAAAGTTGAAGATCGTGTTGGAGCACGAGAGGATTTTGTATGTCCTTACGGGTCAGGCACCTGAAGAACTTGTAGCCAATGCTCTTCGTGCTGCGAGAGACACTTACATGAAGTGGCTCAATGATTGCACGACTGTGCGTTGCGTGATGAGGGCAGCTATGAATGATGAATTTAGTTGTAAGTTCGAGGATGTGCAGTCTGAGGAGATGATTCAAATGTTGAATGAGTCCTTCGGCACCCTTGAGGATGCGGAGAGACATAAAACCTCCTGCGCAGTGTTCAATACCCGTATGCGAGAGAGGGAGCTTCAGTCACCGATCATGTATTATACATGATTGAGCAGATTGAACGCTTTAGCAAATTTGGCTTTCCGTTGTATGAACAGTTAGGCAAGGATGCTATCCTCAATTCGCTACCGAAATCCTACCTACCCTTTCTCGGTCATTATAGAATGACGAAGCCTGCAGTAAACTATCATGGTTTGCTAGGGTTATTGCAGACTTTTGAGAAGGATCACCAGCTTTAAAAGGAGTCAGTGAATTTAGTGGAAGGTTCATCTACAGGGCGTCGATCCTCTAGAAGAGAAAAGAAGAAAAAGGTACAAAAATCCCGTGCCACTGATCCTAAGCAGAGAAACCATCAAAAGTTGACAAGAGCCAGGCATAGTGCTTTTTTTGTAAGAAGTTGGGTCATTGAAAAAGGAATTATCCTGCTTATATAGCCACACTTGATCCAAACAGGCATAAGAACAAGAGAAAGAGGCAAGTGGTTGCTTCACAAGGTATTTATATGAAAACACCTTGTAATTTTTCTGTTTGTGATACTACTACTTGGGTATTGGATAATGGAAGTCTTATTAATATATGCAATTCGTTGCAGGGACTGCAGGTAAGTAAAAAATTTCGAGAGGACGAGTAGTTCCTTAACGTTGGAGATGAAAGTCTTGTTCCAGTTCTGGTCTTGGGAACTTTGCAGCTTGTCTTCGAGTCCAGTAGTGTCATGTTAGATGATTGTCATTATTGTCCCTCCTTTATGATGAATGTCATCTCTGTAGGTCTTTTGGCCAAACTTGGTTACAAGTTTATAATAAAGGATGATTTTTGTGATCATTATGAATGATACTACAATTATGCGTGGACAATTAAAACATGACGTATATATAATATCACGGTCTGTTAGTGTAATGTACACACCTAGTAAACGTCCCAAAATAGATAATGTTAGCAAATCCTATCTTTGGCATTGTAGGCTTGGTCATGTGAACAAGAATAGGATTGACAGGTTGATCAAGGAATGTATCCTTGAGATAGATGATTGTGAATCATTGCCTACCTGTGAATTTTGTCTACTTGGTAAGATGATTAAGTCACCTTTTAAAAGAAAAGATGAAAGAGCCAGTGATGTCCTAGGTCTAATACATACTGATGTATGTGGGCTTATGAACATAAGTGCCAAAGGAGGATACTACTACTTTATTACGTTTACAGACGATCTATCGAGGTATGGGTATGTCTATCTTATGAAGCATAAGTCAGAATCATTTGAAATGTTCAAATGATTCCGTGCTGAAGTAGAAAAACAAACTGGAAAGAGTATTAAGATCCTTCGGTCAGACCGAAGAGGTGAATACCTCACCAGTGAGTTTCTGACATATCTTGAAGAAAATGGGATTCTCTTATAATTGACCCCTCCTCGAACACCACAACATAATGGTGTCCGAAAGGAGGAATCGAACCTTGTTAGACATGATTCGATCCATGATGGATTTTTTCCAGTTTGCCAATATTCTTTTGGGGATTTGTTCTGGAGACTGCCTGCTATATTTTGAATAAGGTGTCCAGCAAGTCTGTCGATAAAACTCCATATGAGATATGGATTGGACGTAAGACGGTGCTCTCATATCTTAGGGTCTGGGGGTGTCTAGCTTATGTCAAGCGTTTAAAGACAGATAAGCTTGGACCGAAGTCCGATAGATGCTTGTTCGTAGGGTATCCAAAAGAAACTAAAGGGTACTACTTCTACATCGTTGCAAAACAAAAGGTGTTTATCAGTAGCTGGGCAGTCTTTTTGAAAAAGGAGTTTCTTGGTGAAGGAGCTAATGCCTGTAAAATTGAACTTGATGAAGTTCATGAAATGGAAGGAACGACACATACAGAATTGGATTTGGTTGGTGAATCGAATCCGGAGCCAGTAGAGGCACTATTAAGGAGATCCGGTAGACTACCGTGTCAGCCAGACAGATACTAGGTTTTTTGATCCGGGACGGTGATCCTATTGAACTTGATGAGAACGATGAGGATCCGATCACCTATATGGAGGCCATGCAAAGGTCTGACTCTCAAAAATGGCTTGAGGCCATGAAGTTCGAGATGGAGTCCATGGAGATCAATAGTGTCTGGACACTAGATCCGTCCGAAAGGATAAAACCCATAGGGTGTAAATGAATTTTCAAGAGAAAAAGAGGAGCGGACGGGAAGGTAGAGACTTATAAAGTTCGTCTAGTTGCTAAGGGTTACCGTCAGCGTTATGGTATTGACTATGACGAGACGTTCTCTCCTGTGGCAATACTCAAATCCATCCGGATTATGCTTGCTGTCGCTGCACATTTAGATTATGAGATCTGGCAGATGGATGTCAAAATCATTTTTCTTAATGGAGAGCTGGAAGAAGAGGTATATATGATACAACCTGAAGGGTTCATATCCACAGACGAGTTGAAAGTGTGCAAGCTTAAAAGGTCAATTTATGGACTTAAGCAGGCATCGAGGAGTTGGAACATACATTTTGATAAAGTAATCAAAATGTATGGTTTCGTTAGGAATGGAGAAGAGCTTTGCATCTACAGATGGGCTTCCAATTCTATGGTCATTTTTCTTGAGCTGTATGTGGATGACATACTGTTACTAGGAAATGACATCCCGGCTTTGCAGAGTGTGAAGCTATGGTTATTATCACAGTTCTCTATGAAGGACTTGAGAGAAGCATCCTACATCCTAGAGATGAAGATCTATAGGGATAGATCTAGAAGGTTGCTTGGATTGTCCCAATCTACATACATTGACACCTTGTTGAAGCGGCTCAACATGGATAATTTCAAGAAAGGCTATCTTCCAATAGGTCATGGAATTACTCTTTCCAAGAAGAATTGTCCGACAACTTCTGAGGAGAGAGTGCATGAGTAGAATACCATATGCTTCGACGGTGGGATCTATCATGTATGTTATGATATGTACAAGGTCGGATATGGCCTATTCACTAGGGGTAGTGAGTAGGTACCAGTCAGATCTAGATGAGAAGCATTGGAAGATTGCAAAAGCAATTCTTAAGTATTTGAGAAATACTAAAGACCAATGGCTTATCTATGAAGATTGATCTGAAACTTGTGGGATATACTGATTTCAGTTTTTAGTCAGATTGTGATGACAGCAGAAGCATGTCGGGTTATGTATTTATCTTGAATGGAGGAGCGGTTTGCTGAAAAAATTTCAAGCAACATACTGTGGTCGATTCTATATGTGAAGCGGAATACATTGCTGCATCGGATGCTACAAAGGAGGTGGTGTGGTTGCGAAAGTTCATTATCGAGCTGGGAGTTGTACCTTTCATTGATGGTTCTGTCCTACTGTATTGTGACAGCTCCAGTGCCATAGCTCAGATGAAAGAACCTAAGTCGCACCATCACACTAAACATGTTCTGCACCGCTATCACCTACTACGAGAGATCGTGAACTGAGGTGACGTCGAGTTTCAGAAGATCGACGGAAAGGAGAACCTAGCCGATCCTTTCATTAAAGCTCTCAGGATCAAAGAGTTCGATGACTTCAAATGAAAAATGGGTATAAGATACTGCTCCGATTGGCTTTAGTCCAAGTGGGAGTTACAGGGAATTGTCCTAAAACCAATCGTGTGACGATTGAGTTCATCCTTGTATATGAATTATTGATCATTGAATAATAGTTATTCTGATACTTTTCATCACAAAGTGACATCTTCCTTGAACTCTTGTACTGTGATGAAGTCCCTAGAACTATGCTAGTGTACGATAAAGAGAGGATTTATCGTATAGCTCTTAAATAAGTTCGTGACCAAATCATATGTCATTACAGGACGATGATGTTTATCGAGTGAAGGTCGTTGTGTGTCATAAGGGTTGGTTGTCCTCTTAACCAAGGAGTGTGGTGACATTGGTATGGCATACAGATGAGATGTAAGGATACATCGTCACTGAACAAGTGACTCACCTGTTGAGCATTCTGCTGTCAAGAGCTGCTCGTGAAATACATAGGTATAAATATCCTTCAGACCTGAGATCACCATAGTGACTTACAAGCAACTTAGTGTTTTGGTGTCGAACTACCTGAATTTTTAATGCAGTGACGGAAGGCTACTAGGTACAGTCAAGTACTTGTGAAGTCTGTGTGAATTAAGATGAGACTGACCCCTTCGAATTATTGGAGTTGATGTATCGGTGTATTTCAATTTAGTAAAGTCTTGGTCAGGGTAATCCATGAGATGGATTTGAAAGATTGAAATACAATGTGGATGAAGCAATCTCGGTTGACAGTTAACCTGAGACCATCCAGGGTCAAAAGGATGAATTATGTGGTAACCATGAGTATGGGTTCTGGAATATTCCTTTGCGATAATTCGATCTATTTGGACGTCGGAAATCATTGCTAGATAGTATCTCGATTAGTGCAGAAATTGGTTCCTATGCTACCGGCTTAGTGTTTAAATCTATGGAGTCACACACACAAGTCAGACAAAGTAGAAAAGAATTGACCTATGTTTATATGTCCAATCTGGAAGTATTTGACTTGATTGAACATATAAGCTAACTTGATTGAGAATTGAGTTATGGGTCAAACGGGATTGAAGAGTTGACTATGTTTAGCTAGCACTATACATGAGGTTCAGGTTCAATCCCAGGGATGAATAATTTCTATCTATGATTCATGGAACATAAAAGATTGGATTTAAGTACTAATTAATTTCAGATTAGATCTGAATTAATTAGACTTAAATAGGTCCAAAATTCAAGTTAGACTTGGTATAAAAGTCCTAAAGAGTTTAGGATTGACAGTCTTTCGAAATTATTTCAAACTGGCTTCGGATCGGACTCGAATCGAATCTATTTTAGATGAGATATGAGTATTCCTACTTGCACTGGGAATATCCACTCATGAAGCACGACCAAAAATTGGTTTGGTGCTTATTTGGGGCATCCCAAATGGGTATGGGAGTGGATGTAAAGTGGATGTCATAAGTGATGGTAATTATATCTCATATAGGAGTCCTTTCATGAGTATTGGATCCATTCAAATCAGATTTGAATAAAGAGTCCTCTCATTGGATCATGAGAATCATCTATAAATAGAGAGGCTCTCTACCTATGGATGAGAGAAGAGAATAGAATAGCAAACAAATCAAATTGAGAGAAGAGAAAAAGAGAGAGAGACAGGCGTGTGAAGAGAGAGGTCCATCTTCTACATCTCTCCCTTTGTTGCCGCCCCCTCTCCTTGGGCGTGGATCCTTCTTGGGCATCCTACCTGCTGGTGTGAGGTGTCACATCATCAGATCTCATCCCTCGATTGATTAAGTTGCGAAACCAATTGGATTGGAATTCATCTTGCTTTTTGCGGCGTCTGACGTGCATGCGAAGTAGAGGGTCTGCATATCCAGACCTCCGTGAAGGTTTATATCAGATAATTTGGCATTTGATCTCTGGTTTTGCTGCGATTCAAATAAGGATTTGATCCTTAAACAAGTAGAACATTAGAAAGAATTTTTAGATGCAACCTGGGCATTTTGGAGGAAAATTGTTTTCTTTCCTTCATTGATCTGCAGTGCCTTGGCTACTTACAGTGAGATTGCTGTGGTTTAACTGTATATACATGTGATCCCTAACCATATGGGTTCTTGCAGTGCATGTTGGCTGCAGTAGGTTCATTGTAGGAGTAAGTTGCACTTAGATGGGATATATCGACCTTGATAGACAAGAAGTTTTATTCATGAAACTGAGTTCAGAAGTCTATGGCCATAGTAGAGAATGATGGAAAGGAGTTTTTATAAGGTTTCGCTTGTGAACTCGAGTTGATTGAATTTTACATATGATTGATGTGGGGTATGATTGATGTGGGGTTTGACGAGTTATCCATGACCTCCATCATATTGGGACTCATGATAGAAGGATTAAATCACATGGGAACTACACCTAGAGGTTCATTATTTAGTTCTGTTGGATTGTCACTACATACTGCTAGATGTCACTGGTGGATTGTGGGATCAATGAGAATTATTTGGTGATCAATAATTTTCAATTAGCTGAATTGGAAGGAGTTCGAATTCATTGAAAGGAGTTTCAATGATATTGTGGATGGAGATCACAATATATCTTGCTATCAGATAGAATTAAACCTATGAGGTCACATATAAAAGGAATTGGTCTAGGATGGTTCAATTGGGCTCATAAAATCTCAATTGATTTAGAATTTGATGAAATCCTATTGAGTTTAGGAATACTACGCTAGTACATGGTTAACCCTAATTCCTCATATGACTTGGATTTGTGTTCCTTATTGGATAAGGACTTGATCAAGTCAAAGTAAGCTAGTGGGCACCAAGAGTTGGAAACCCAAACTTCAAATTGGATTTGGAATCCTTATTGGATAAGGATTTAAGTAAAAGCAACCAATTAAAATTGGATCTCCTTGTAGGACTTGGATTTGATTCAAGTTGTGGCCAAGTTGGCGCCACTCATGTGGATAAGGATGAGAGGGGCCATGCCCAACTTTGATTGGGTCAAAGGGACTCAAGTCCTAATTGGATTTGGTTTAGAGTCTAATAGAGGCAAGGATATGGTCGAAAGAGATGTCCTAGTGCAACTAGATTTTGAATGGATCAAAGCCCAAAAGCCTTACTCATGCTTATTTAAAGATCCCCTCACCAAGGGGTCAAGGCATCTCAAGTTCCACACCCCCTAACCTCTTCTAAGCCCCTTCTCTCTCCTCTTCCATGTCCTCCATCTCTCCCTAGAGTTCCCACGTCCAAGAGTTGGGCATCCAACCTTCTTCCACGCCCAAGGAGTTAGGTGCTGCTCTTCAGGTTTCAAGAGTTGAATTCTGAGTTTCTACGTGAAGGAAGATGACCAAGAGGAGATCCAAATTGAGATCAAAACTTGCTGGTCCATCTTAGAGAAGAAGGATCAAGTTCGTGAGGAAGCATCCTAGAGCTTTCCTATGGATACCTCTAGAGGTCGGACATATGTGCGGCTCTTCAAGCAACGTCAAATCCATAATCATCAAATTGCGGTGTATATCACCCATGCAAGGGTGAAGATGAGATCTTCATGCTTATATTTGATAATTTTATTTGCTGCTTATAGGTCTTAAGAATATGATAGGGATGATCTCATGAGATGAGATTTAGAAGATGTATGTTAGAATAAATCGTTTTCGCTGCATATATAAAATTTTTTGTTGTTCTAGCATGCATGCTGCCCTAGTTTTTCTTTCACCGACAATCCAAAAAAACTGAAGGAGATGGCTGGAGGGAGAACTTCTCAAAAAGCTTGGAGAAGGTCGAAAATCTGGTCAGGGGAAGAAAGAGAAAGCTCTGGAAGCGTAAGAGAAGACAGGAAGATGTGGCCCTTTTTTATAGGCGTGAAAGGCCAGTACGGTCCAGATTCCGAATGCCTCTGGCTGTCAGATGGTTGACATCTGGTGCTCCCTCATTGGCTAGCAAAAGCCAACAGACAGCTCATTTATGGGCCATGCTTGAAACGAAGCACGCCGTCCTTCGAGTCTCGTGAAACTGCCCCACTTTTCTTGATCATGATTAGCCCTTGACGTGACCCTTCATTTCTTCAAAAAGGTGCGGATGTGTCATTTCAGCCGTGATAGGGGCGTATCTTCGGCAGCCATAGATCAATGTGCTCCCTTCGTCTGAACTCTCCATGATTCAAACTCGGGAGTAGGGGACATATGTTGGGGGTGATATGTTACCCATGCCGAAGACATAAACTAGTGCAGCACCCGTGATGAAGTATGTAAGGTCATCTCCATAGTACCGATCAGAGATAAATGAGTATAATCTCAGTGGTAGATATGTCATCTCAGAACTATGGAAGAGTTATGCTGAAAGAAGGCATTCAGTACATAATGAAGTAGTGGAGGATCTTACTTCGGACCTCATCGATTCTCACTTTTTAACTGGCAAACCCTGTCGTTCTTACTGCAGTCGTCGATCCTAACTTCGGCCACCAACTCTAGTTTTGATTGCCGATTTTAACTTTGGCCGCTAATTTAGACTTTGGCTGCTGATTTTAGTTTCGATGGTGGGTCCTTGGCCACGGACATCAGGGCAGCACCCAGACATCAGACACTGATCTAAGAAAGGTCTCAACCTTAGCATCGTCTTCGATCGAAGGATTCCTTGCCGATCCTTGTCTCTAGCCATAGACTGCATTCCCTTCAACTATTGCTGGCTATCATATTTGAAAAGATTAATCCCGTACGGTCCCATCAAGGCACGTCACTCCATGTTGGATCATGCCACTCCAATGGCTGGCTATGCACCGGATGAGGTGATGTCCGCTGCCAAAATCCAGACTAGACATCATGGAATGGTATAGCTAGAAAGGCCGGAATGGTCTTCCATCACTTTTTCCGTTATGGCTCTCGCCTCTTTATAAATAGAAGAAAAAAAAAACCCTCCAGGTACGCACGCTCACGCCCTCTATCCCTCTCGCACTCTTTCTCATCTGTTCCAGCCTTTTGACTTGGCCGTCGGAGGATCCTCGTTGGAGCCAACTCTGGCTAGGACTTATTTTGCAGGTCTCACCGTGCTTGCAATTCCCGGCCAACTCCAGGCATTCTGACCAGAGTCAGGAAACTGCAGCAATAGTTGATAATTTTAAAGAGAAAGGAGCTTATAGAGTTGGGAGGGGGTTTCAATGGCTAGGTTAGGTCTTAAGCTATTATATGTTATCTATGGGAGCTACATCTTGTAGAAAGCAATAATTTTTTCATGCATTCTGAGTAGTTGAAATTTTAAAGCATATAAATAATATTTGATTAATTAATCTTGCACCAAAAGGAGTTTTAATCTCTTAGCTGTGTCACCACTATCATGTTAGTTCACAATTTATGTTGGATTATTATTTATGGCAATACCACTACTGTCTTGCTTTTCCATATTCACAACTCCGTATGCAATTTGAGGATGTAGACTACTCAGATTTTAAGCTGTCTGCCCATGGCTTGTGGTTTGGCTCATCCATTCTTCATTTTTTTTTCTTTTTTAAGGACCATGACATCTCCTATTTGCACCAGCAGGGTGGTGCAGCTAAAATTGCCAGGAACAGTCTTAAGCAGCAGCAACATTGTATTGATAATAGGATAGCATCTCCAAAACATCAGTTTCCTGTTACAAGGCATTGGACACTTGGAACTCAGGTAATTTTAATATTTTACTTTCTAGGAAATAATTCGATTTTATGGTTATATATTGTTATCTTCTTCTTTTTCTTTTCTTTTTTTATTTTAGAACATATGCTAATGTTAGAAAAACAACTTGATTTGATCTTGATAGTCACCAGCCCATCCTCAAGAGATAATGGTGGAGATTTTGGGAGTATTACAGAGGTTAACTATATGCTGGAAACAAATAGGAAATTACAATATAAGATGCAAGTGGATTCCCATCTTATGGAGCGGGTTGCAAACTAAGTTAACCCTGGATCTGAGACATGACCCTAATGAAGCATCTGCTAGTAGGGATGGTGACATAGTGGACCCAAGGTTGCAAAATGCCATCAAATTTGAAATTCAGGTAACCAATTGCAACCTTTCTGCAAACTTTGTTCTTGAATTTAAATATGTTTCAATGGATAAGGTGACCCTATAGTTTTTTCAGTAGCAACAAAACCACTTCATAGAATAGCTTGCCAGACGTGATTTTACAAGCTATTTTTTCAAAAAAAAAAAAAAGGGAGTAGCAATTTAATGTTGAGGTAGTCTGGTTGATTCAGCTTGTAGAAAGTTATCGTGATCGATTTATGGTCGCTTGATTGAACTTGGAGATAGCAAAAACTTGGATATAGTTAAATGGCTCAGGTATTCTATAACCCGTCTGACTAATATGGCATCACTTGGTGCAAAGATGCTTGTGCTTTTGATGTTATTTCCCATTTGCTTTCCGGTTGTGTTCTTATTAGTTGGTTTCCAAAGCATTACTTGAAATTCTAGTATTAGCATCTAGAACAGGAATCAGGTGAAGGATGCCATTTGAGAAACAAAAGAATGAAATTAAACATGTTTCAATTTGTTAATGAAATTAAAAAAAAAAAGATAATAAACCACATAGCAAACATGGAAAGTCATGAGTTAGTAACCAATGGTCATTTCTTTAATATTCATGTCTCCCCTACTTTGGAAAATGAGGAAAGAAACCACTTATCTAAGTGACTAATTTTCGGAATATTTTGTTTCAAGATTGGATTTCTTAGAATCATTATATAAAATCTTTGCACATAAATTGTAGGATAAATTATGTTCCTGATCCCTGAACTAAGTCAGATTTTCTTAAATAGTCCCGAAATGACAAAATCCTAAACTTCAGTCCTCAAACTATCTGAACCTGTTTAATGTTGCCTTCAGGTGTGATTCCGATAGTTTTTTCTCACCGAAATCTGATGTGACAAAATTTGGTGCCTATGTAGAGTATTCTTTGCTTGCTTGGTTAAGCTACATCATCTTCTTTTTCTTTATTTTAAGCCACATCATCTTCTTCTTCCCCAAATGCCAAAATTTTTAATGTCTCATTTTTCCAAATCTTCATCTTTTTCTCCAAATCTCTCATCTCCCATATCTTTTTTTCTCATTCTCAAAATCCCAACAAAAAAATAAGAGAAAGAAGGAAATCTCTTTCCTCCATGACTGGCCTCATTCTCCTCCTCCCTCACAACTATTTTTTTTTTATTTCTCACTACTCCATCTCACTGAATTCTTCCTATCCATCTTTTTCCAAATCTTTTATCTCCCATCTCTCTTTTTCTCATCCCCAAAATCCTAATGAAAAAAGAAGAAAGAAAGAAAAATTCTTTTCCCTCCATGGCCTCATCCTCCTTTGCTCAGTTCTTCTCCTCCATTCATCTCCCATTGCCTCCTCCCAACACTTCCCGCTGAGCAGGCATCGGTTTCTTTGCTCAGTTCTTTCTGTCGGGATTTTGGGAATGAGAAGAAGAGAGATGGGAGATGAGAGATTTAGGGAAGAAGATGAAGATTTAGGGAGGAAGATGAAGATTTGGGAAGATAAGACATTAGGAATTTTGGTATTTGAGGAAAAAGAAGATGGTGTGGCTTAAAATAAGGAAGAAGAAGATGACATGGCTTAGCCATGTAAGGAAAGGATACTCCACATAGGCATTGGATTTTGCTACATTAGATTTCGGTGAGAAAAAACCGCCTGAATCGCATCTGAAAGCAATACTAAACTCATTCAGTTAGTTGGAGGATTAGAGTTTAGGGTTTTATAGTTCAAGGACCATTTAAGAAAATCCAACTTACTTCATAATTTATCCTAAACTTTATAGTTCGAATATTTTTATATATAGTGTTAAATTTATTTCTAAAGTGCATTTTTTGGAGAAAATATAGTTTGGTATTTAATATTTAGATAGAAGTCAAAGAGTCAAGTATATAATCCCAGAGTCATGAGTAGTGTAAGAGTCATGCAAAAGTCTAAGGGTCATATTTTGGTGTTCCAAGAGTTATATAAATAGTTTGGAGTTCTAAAAGTCACTTTTGTATTTATTAATGTTGGATTCTTAAGTTCTCTTATGTAATGATAAATATGGGAATGAGAGGTCAATGCAACATAGAGTACTCAGAGAGCATTATTGTAGAGAGCTCCACTTATAATCTTTTTATATAATAGAAGTCTTTTTCTAGCCCCCAATTTTGATTGTTCTTTTTCTATTTTTGGTGTGATCTTAGGCTAGTGTGAACTTTGTGTTCCACTATTTTGAAGATGGATTTCCAAGCTCATGAAATCCACTTTTTTTAGCATAAAGATAACTTGTCTTTTTCGTACAAATGAACTAGTGACTGGTTTCCCGAGTGAGCCTCTTAGGGATCAGGATGATGTAGCTGGAGTGTGTCGAGAGATCATAATGGCAGGCTTGCTCCACCTTTACTTACGAAGCACAGAAAACTAGCCTTTTTCTTAATATTGCTTATTCTCTCTATCTACTTCACAACATCAGTTTTATTTTTGATTATACCTTATTATTGTACCATGAGTTAGCATTCTTTAGGTGCATTTCAAAGTTGTTGTACTGATTCTATCTCAACTTCCTATTGTTTTCTTTCCATTAACTTTTAACAGCTTTACAAGGCTCCTCAAAAAGTTTACCTGATCGACCTGCAGAGGATCAGCGGTCCACCAATTCTTTTCCTTGACCTCTGTCTTTTGTTCTTCTCTCAGCTTCAGCTTCTGTAATCCTTTATGTCTTCCTTTCTGATGCTTGGATTTTCTATAATATGTGACTACACATGGTTATTTAAGCCTTATAAAGTTTTGTTGTTTTCATTGGCATTAAATGTAATGTCATATGATCTTTGACATTATATTAGTCTGTTGATGTCTCCACTTTGGATGTCTTGGTTGCAGAATAGCCTTGTTCTTTCAATTTGGAAATCTATGAATATTTTGTTTGGGATAACATCAAGCAGTGATTTGTTAAAATTATTCATCGTGAAATGAGTGAAATTGTGCACGGTACCTTTGGAATATTTATGGTGGTTCTGTGAAATGTGAGATCATGCGAGTCGTTATGGATTCCCTACTAATGAATACTAGTTTCTATTCTATATCCATCTGTGTCATCTGGTGTCTTTATCATGTATGCCTCAACTATAGTAGTTTTCTAATGTTTAAATAACCCCTAAAGATATTGCAAGAGATGTTCAAAGAGACTGAACTTTCACTAAGAGACGGACCTTTTTCGAGACCCATTCTTTGCACAATGTTAATGAGTCATAGGACGTAGTTTGAATTACAATATCATCATTGTTTGAAGCTGAGAGCATTTGAGAATTATGTGTTTCAGATATGAATATGAATGGCAAGACTTGCTATTGGTAACTTAAATGATAGCGATATGACCGCCTGTGTGATTCAAGAAGCTTTTATGGAGTTGAACAAGGTTGTAGATTGCTTATAGGATTATCTATAAAGCTAAGGTAGCACATGTTCCAACTGTTGATTGACTGGATATCAAATTCATGCATATTCATACTGTTGGTGGCAATACCTAACTCATGACCATATGTAGGTGTGTAAACAAGACGAGATGAGCAAACTAAACCTAGCTTAAGCGCCTTGCTCAAGTTTGGCACGTTTTGTTATTTTGCTGAGCTTGAGACAAACTCATTTAATTTCTAGCCATATTCAAGCTGTTCAAGGATGTCTTTCTAAGAACTTTGGTAAGAGCTTTAGGTTTCTCAAATCTTAGATTGATATATTTTGAGCTAATTATCCTGAATGTATCTTATTGAAATATAATCTGTTAAGTAAAAATCACATTGACTTATAATAAATAAATAAACAAATTTTTATATAAAATAGTAGTTAATGTAATGTATGAAGCATATAGGTTATTTTACATATTGGAATTTCATGCTTAATCGAGTTGAGCTTGAACAACCAAATTTACTTCCAGCACAGCTTATTGCTAATAGATTAATCCAAGATCTATCCAAATTTCAATATGAAGATATCCTAAAACAACTCACTCATTATTTGTATAATAACTTAGTTTTCCCCAGAATTATAGAATACGATTTATTAGAAAGGAAATGGTTTTTTAAAAGTAGTTGTTTTATTTTTGTTAAAAATGCTTGAGATAATGAAAGTTTCCAAGATGGGACAGGGTAGCTTGCAGGATTTGTCAAATTTTATAGGCAAACCTTCCAAATTAAATGTTTTGTAGTCAAAGTAATCATTAGGAATTATCCAAGGAAGCATGATCTGGTATAATAGTATTTGAGTATTTGAACATACAGTTTAACTTAGGTTGCTACAATAAACTAATGGCCTAAACTTTAGCCTATGCACATTGATTATGTTCACTAATTTGTAAGGTAGGTGGTATCACAATAATATTTGTTGGTGTGAGAATCAATACGGTGTTGGGACGTCGGTGTTGATGGTGAAACGGGCCTCCCGAGAGTGTGATTTGCACAAAAATTTTGACTGGTGGTTGCTCCGATGAGGATCTTCCGACGCTCAAGTTAAAATTTCCGTCCAATAAAAAAAGCATAAGGGGCAGAATAATAGCATACTTTTTTGAGGGTTCTCTTTGAGTCTTCTTTATAGATGGAGAGCTGGAGCTTCAGTTAGTAGGTTGGTTGGCATGATCCCGTGATTCATGCGGGGTACAAAACTGTCACTCGAGATATTTAGGATGTGGCGGTTATGGTTGCCTTATCAGTTCTATAATAGCTGTTGCCTGATTGGCATCGTATTTTGAATCAAGTGGCCAATTGAATGTTGGGGGGATGAGGATTGGTCTTTGACAATCAGGAGTCGGTCGCTTTGTGTTGTCATCGGATCTATTTAATGGCACATGGATGGTCGGTCGGGAATGGTCAGTCGATGAGGAGACATCGATGGTGATGAATAAGGATTGTCGAGAGATAGTTGACGAACTTTCATCTACTCAGGATGCAAAGTGCCGATTACGCAGTCGTAGAGGACTAGCTCGGCAAGAGTTGGAGTCGACCTTGAGTCAGTGAAGGCTTCAATTGATGGGCCCGTCAAGCACGGAGATCTTAGGCCCTAGGTCTTTTCATATAATCGGCTCATGCAGAATTTTTCCCACTACATGTCCCTCTACTCTCAAGTTCGATTTTAGTCGGACGAAGGGAGTACACTTGTCTTCCTTAGGTCGAGGAAGTGAAAAAGGTCCTTCAGCTAATGGGACGTGCACAACTTTTGGAGCGAAACGGGGGCGGCGTGACTTAAGTCATTAGGCAGAATTAAATGGGCGTCGTTTCAAAATCTTCTTTCTGAACTGTGGTGCCGATTTGTGCAACTGACAGTAGCGATCAACCAAATAGAGAGATGCCACGTGTGCTATGTACTGCAAATTGTTGGAGAAGAAATGATTTGACATCTAGGTGTTATCTTCTCCTGCCTATAAATGGGATAGGTGTCCATCCCTGGTTTTTTTGATTGCTGTCAGACTCTTCTATTCCTCTTTTCTCTTTTCTATTACTGTAGCTTTTCAGAGCAAGGAGCTCTCCTTTTTCCTTTGCGGTGTTTTTTCAGAGGAGTTTTCGAAGGTTCCAGTGACTACTTCATTCTATCTGCCTCCTTTTTTTGTTCTCAGGTGGATTTTCTTTCTCACCCATTTATTTTTCCCTTCTTTCTTTCTTTAGTTAGCTTTCTAGTCCTTTGGTTTGGGAATTGCTGAGCAAAGCGAGCTTGGTCCCAGTGGCTATAGCTCTGTACTGAATCTGGATGACTTGAGCCGAATATGAGTTTGGTATGGGATTCTCTCAAACTTTGACCTTGAGCTTCCTAGGACAAATGAATGTGCAGACAAGCCACCCCCTGGTCAGCTTGCCGTGTATGAGGAAATGCTCCGGACGAACCTAAGGTTTTTCGTCCATCCTTTCATCCTTGATGCTTTCGTTTTACGGTTTATCTCTCTGGGCCATCGTTCTAAATTCCTATAGATTTGTGGTAGGTTTTTAATTTACCTGTGTCATGGCCGGTGTTCAGCCATCTGTTGACCTTTTTCATTCTTTCTTCACCATTAAAAGGCATCCATATGCCAAAGATTGATGGTATTTTTTTTTTCAGAGGGGGGTTTCTCCTCTGATTAAGGGTGCTTTTTTCTTCATCCACAGGTGGAAGAGACGGTTCTTGTTTGTGAATAGCTCTCTGGAGGAGGATTGTGACTTGTCGAACTAGGGTCAGTCGGAGACTTCAGCATTTAAGATCCAAGGCTGGGGCCAATGAAGAGGGTCGTTTTAAGACCCTTAGAGACTTCAAAGCTCCCTCGATCGACAAGTTGGTGTTTGATGAGGCTCTCTTTAATACTGGACTCAGTCAAGCTGACCCCAGGGGTGAGTATTGCAGTTGTCTATCCTTCTTGCTTCTTCTTTTAAGGCTATTGACCAAGTGCGATTGTTTGCAGAGATGAGGCTAGAAGATACTGTCAAAATGAAGTGGAACCTTCCAAAGAAGAGGAAGGCTCTGGCATCTGAAGGCACCTCTAAAAAGTTAGTGGTCCGTCAAGGAAAGATTGCAGACAAGCAGGTCTCAATAGTCGAGACCATGGTTGTGTTGGCAGCTCCCGCTCCTTCGAATTCGTCTTCGCTGTCCATGGCTCCGATTTCTATGGTCGCTCCAGCATCGGTATCTCTGCCTCCTGCATCTCCCCCACCTATTTTCCTGACATTTTCTCGAGGAATCGGGGCTCAGTCTTCTCCTACTCCATTTCTTTCTATTGTAGGGTCAAGCAGCATGGCTCCTGATATTTCGCGATGTTATCGTTAGGATACTGTGATTATCAGTTTAAATTTGACTTTTAAAAATATTAAAAATATATAAAAAGTAGTGAGTTGGATTGATTCCACAGAGAAGATGGTGCTAATTTAAAAATTTTAATTTTTTTTTTTAAAAAAAGAAAGAGTCGAAGAAATAATTTAAGTTGAAAAATAAAAATTAAAAATATGAAAAAAAAAATTGGTACTAAGATCTATTATTTAGATCTTAGCTTCTACTTGCAAAAGTAAAGAACAAAAATTTAAAGTACATAAAAATAACTTTTGCATTAATTTAAATCAAAATTTAATTATAAAAAATTTAAAAAAATAAGTAAATAAATAAATAAAGCTATAATAAAGATCTGAAGTTGATTGGCGTAGTCTCATCGAAAAGATGGTTAATGACTTCTTCTTCCTTCAAACTTCTCAGAGTATGCTGAGCTTCCTCTTCTTCTTCTCTTTGGATCTCCTACAATTTTTTCTCTATTTTTTAATCTATTTTTTCTATCAATTTTTTTATTTTTTTTCTACTATACTCTCTTGTATCGAACCCCTCTATTTATAGCTACAAAATTTCTTCGAGTCTTGACAGTCCACAGAGTCTCAAAACCCCTCAAATTCACTCTTCAACTGCATTCCACGTTTCTCTCCATTCGATCATCATCCAACGCTCGAGATCATGCCTCATCAAGCCTTAATTAAGTCAGGAATGATATGGACCGTTGGATCATGTGTGAGATGCATTCTGGATCGTCGGACCGTACAAAATCTCTTCTCTATTAAGTTCTCTCAGCCGGCATCAACCAGGATTGTCAGATCAACCTTGAGATTGATTTTCATCCGTTGGATCGTGCAAACCAGTGCTCATCTAATTTTGCTCTCGTGTGCCGCGATAAAAGACCACCGGTACTATACTTGTGGACTGCATGTAGACCCAGCATTTCATGGTCTATATGTCATTCCGTGAGCCACACCCTATTTTGTGGACTGCCTGTGGGCCAAGCGATCGATCCATGGTGCACCGAAGGTCATTTTGGGTTGATTTTTGGATGATTTTGCTTAATTTTTATGCCTGTCAAATAGAAAGAAATATAAATTAATTTTTTTTAATAATTATGAAATTATTTTGGTACTTAGATTGATCAGTCAGCTCGATATCTATTTTTCATAAATATGTTCTAATTTTATATTTTTTAAAATTATTTATTTTTATAAAGTATAATTTAGTTATAAAATTAGGGTTTCTGAAAGATGTTAGCACTATTAACTATTTAAAATACTTAAAATAAATATACAAATAGATGATTTATCACACCCCCTAACTTACTCATTGCTAGTCCCTTAGCAATGCAATATAAGCATTGATTTATCACCATGTTTCATTAAGATTCTTCTTTACAAAAATAGATCTTGGATTTAAAGTTAAAAAGTTTAACAAGTGTTTACTAACTAAGTATTGAGTTTCAGAAGTAAATTTTGTAGTCAGTACAATCAGAAACTTTCTCATAATATATCTAAAGATCTACAGCACTTGTATTTGTGATGACTAACTTAGCATTTGAGTGCTAGCTTGTAAAGGACAAATATATATTCTCTTATTATCTATTTTGGTTAATTTTTTATACACCCCAAATTAAGCTCATGAACTAAGATAGCTTTCACACTGCTTTTTTTTTTCTTTTTTTTTTTAAAGTAGTACTGAGCATCCTGGCTTTTCCTTTATCGTTTGACACGAACTTCCACACTTGACTTAAGTGCAGAGATCTGATTACTAAGCTTAGGCCAATTCATATATACTCTATGTTTTGTACTTTTATTTCAGGTAGATAGTTTTTTCTCAAATTCAAATTTTTTTAATTTAGGTGTATATCAATCACCAATTTTAAGTGATAATTGAATCCTCAGTTAGCCTTATAATCAACACCTATTTTGCCTCGTCAGTGTGCATGCATAATTGGAAGTACTGATAGCCTTTAGATGACCTAAATAGGCTGCTAAAAATCTGACCAACTAGTCTACTCCTTGACTCACTATAGTCATTAGCAAATACTCTCTAACTTTATCATTTTTTCTAGTCTATTTTGCTTAAAATTTTCTTTCTTGACACGTGGTTTAAAAGAAAAGTTTTCTTTTAAAGTTCAAAAGATTTTTATAAAAAATTTTCAAAAGAATATCCAAAAAATTTTTCAAAAATTTCAAGAGATTTTTTCTACCCCCCAGCTTAAATACCATTGATCCTAATGGTATAAACAAATTAAAGAAATAAATTCAAAACATAAGAACAAAATGTATAAGGAGAGAAACAACATGAGAAGAAGAGCTTATCATCAATATAAAGGTTGTAATTTTTTTTAACAAATACAAAAAAAATAAATATTGGGTTACCTCCTAACAAGCACTAAGTTTACCGTCTTCAGCCAGATACAATGCCGCTTAGTTCAGTGTGGATCTGTTAATGCTATTTGATCAATGGATCGATTTAGTGATATTCCTTCAATATATGGTTTCAATCTTTAACCATTTACCTTAAAGAAATTCTTAGATTTAGGATCATAAAGTTTGATTGCATCGTGTGGGAATACTTAATTTATTATGCAAGGTCTATCCCATTTAGATCTTAATTTTTTTGAAAACAATCGAAGTCTTGAATTAAATAACCAAACTTGTTGATTCGGCTTGAAGGTTTTTTTTGAAATATATTTGTCATGAAAGGCTTTCATTTTCTCTTTATAAATCCATAAATTTTCATAAGTCTCTCATCTCAATTCATCTAATTCACTCAGTTGCAACATTCAGTTGGAAACAGCTTGTTTTAAATCAAAATTCAATTGCTTGATCGCCCAATATGTTTTGTATTCAAATTCTACCAGAAGATGACATGCTTTTCCATAGATCAATTTGTAGGGAGACATTCTAATAGGATTCTTATAAGCTATCTAATAGGCCCATAATGTATCATCTAATCGATCTGACTGATCTTTTTGATCAGGCCTAATAGTCTTTTGCAGGATGTTCTTGACTCTTTATTGGATATTTCTACTTGACTACTTATTTATGGGTGGTACGGTATAGCTATCTTATGTGTGACTCCATATTTTTGCAGCAGCATTCGAAACTAGTAGTTTGTGAAGTGGATACCTTCGTCGCTAATGATAGTACGTAGAAATCCGAACCTAGAAAGAATATTCTTTTGAATAAAGTTTTTGACTACCTTATGATCATTGGTTCGTATTGCTATTGCCTCAATCCATTTAGAAACATAATTGATGGCCACCAAAATGTATTTAAAACCATTGGAGGGTGGAAAGGGTCCTATGAAATCAATTCTCCAAATATCAAAAATTTCAATTACCAAGATGGAGTTCAAAGACATCATGTCTTTCTTTAAAATATTTTCTAAAGCTTGACACCTACGATATTCCTGACTAAAAATATAGGTACCCTTAAACAATATGGGCCAGTAAAAACCACTTTACAATATTTTGACCATAGTTTTTTATCCAGAAAAATATCCTCCACAAGCAAGAGTGTGACAGAATTATAAAATACTCAATTGTTCAGACTCAGGAACACATCTATGAATGATCTAATCAGCACAAATTTGAAAAGTTTAAGGTCTTCCCAGAAATAATACTTGATTTAAGTAAAGAATCGATCTTTTTTATTCTTGGACCAACCATCAGGAATTTATTCGACTGCTAAGTAATTAACAATATTTATAAACCAAGGGGCCTTTACGTGTGAAATTACTAGAAGTTGTTCATTCAAAAAAGATTCTCCAATTGATGTAGGTTCACAATCTTTAACTAGGATTCTAGATAGGTGGACTGCTACAACATTTTCAAATCCCTTCTTGTCTTAGATTTCAATATCAAATTCTTATAGCAGTAAGATCCATCTAATCAATGGTGGTTTAGCATCTTTCTTTAAGAGTATATATTTCAAAACCGTATGATCTGAATAAATCATGATATTTAATCCTAACAGATATGATCAAAACTTCTCTAGGAAAAACACTATAGCTAGTAAATTTTTTTAAGTTATGGTATAATTTATTTGAGCTTCATTCAGAGTTCTGCTGATATAATAAATCACTACGGGATATTCATTTACTCTTTGGCCCAAGACAACTCCTATGGCAAAATCTGAAGCGTCGCACATAATCTCAAAAGATAGTGACCAGTCTGGAGGTTGGATGATTGGGACCTTGGTCACAGCTTCTTTTAGAAACTCATAAGCCTTCAGACAGTCTTCATCAAAGTTAAAAGGAATATCCTTAGCAAGCAAATTACACAAAGGATAGGATATTTTGGAATAGTCTTTGATGAAGCGATGGTAGAATTCTAGATAGTCAAAAAAATATCAGATTTGTTTGACAGAAGCGGGTGGAGGAAGCTTAGAAATTAGTTTGACCTTTGCTCTATCAATCTCAATCCCCCTCTTCGATACAATATACCCTAAGATGATCCCCTCTTGAACTGTGAAATGGCTCTTCTCCCAGCTTAAAACTAGATTGACCTCAATGCATTATTTTAACATTCTCTTCAAATTGTTGAGGCAACTCTCAAAGGATTCTCCAAAGACTAAAAAATCATCCTTTAAGAAATCTCCTATCATGTCCAAAAATATTGACATCATGCACCTTTGAAAGGTTGCAGGTGCATTACATAGTCCGAAAGGTATTCTACGAAAAGCAAAGATTCCATAGGGATATGTGAAGGTGGTCTTTTCTTGATCTCCTAGATAGATTGCTATCTAGTTGTATCCTGAGTATCTATCTGAAAAATAAAAGTATTGTTGGCCAGCTAGTCTCTCTAAAATTTGATCAATAAAGGGTAAGGGGAAATGATCTTTGCGGATGGCTATATTAAGTTTTCTATAATCTATATAGATACGCCACCCAGTGAAAAGTCATATTGGCACTAGGTCCCCATGATCAGTGCAGACAATCGTGAATCTACATTTCTTTGGAACAACTTGAGTAGGACTCATCTAGTGGCTGTCAAAAATAGGATAAATGATACCAGCATCTAACTATTTAATTGTCTCCTTCTTGACTACCTCCTTCATGTTTGGGTTGAGCCATTTTTGCATCTCTCGGGTTGGTTTAGCATTGTCTTTTGTATAAATGTGATGCATGCATATCGATAGACTAATGTCTTTCAAATCAGCAACAGTCCAACCTATGGCCTCTCTATGTGTTTTCAAAATATTTAACAATCGGTCTTCCTGCTCAGGGGTTAGGTCAAAAGCAATGATTACTGGCAGGATTTTCTTAAGTCCTAAAAATATGTACTTAAGTGATTCAGGCAACGAATTTTAGTTCAAATTGTGGTGGGGCCTGAATCGAAGGATGTAATGGTTCAGTTTCTAGCTCAGATAAGGGCTCAATTCTCATTGACTAAGGTAGTGAATGTGATGGATGAGGTGAATCAAGTAGGGCATTCACCTCCTGGACTTGGATTTCTTCAATGAGCTCATTCAGAAAATCATCTTTGATGAAATCTAAGGAGAAATCAGACTCAACTATCTCATCTATCAGATCAATTGCAGAATAGCTTTCCTCCTTTTGAGCATACTTTGAGGCATTGAAAACATTGATTCTTACCTTTTGATCCCCAAAAGAGATGTCCATGGCTCCTATTTTATAATTGATGTTGGTATTGGTAGTGGCTAGGAATGGACGACCTAGAATTATGGGATTCTGATTCAGCTCTTGGGATGGTTCCATATCAAGTATGAGAAAATCTACTGAAAAATAATATTTGTTTACTCTAACTAGGATATCCTCAATCAGATCACATGGCATCTTTATAGATCTATCCGCGAGTTATAAAATAATCAATGTGGGTTTCAATTCTCCCATCCCAAATTTTTCGTAGACCGATGTTGGAAGTAGGATTACACTAGCTCCTAAATCTAACAAAGCTCGGTTAAAGGTGATGCCTCCTATAATACATGAAATCAAAGGAGCACCAGAATCTTTTATTTTCTTAGGCAATAGATTCAACAGGACTGCACTTACATCCTCAGACAATACAATTCTCTTTGTTATTTTTGATTCACATTTTTTATGTGCAAACTTTCTTGAAAAATTTAGTGTAAGCTGGAACGTGCTAAATTTCATTGAGGAGAGATAGATTATATGAACTTAAATAATTTCATTAGCTCTTTGTTGCGTGCTCCTTGCTTTTTGCGGAAAGAACTGACTTTTAGGGCTGAAGGGAATGGGGCTCTAGGTTTATATGTCTCGGATAACTCATCCGTTCTCTTCTTTTTTTTATCTTTCTCACTCAGATTGGAACCAGCATCAGTATCATTTTCGAGCTTAGATTCTTGTATATGATTAGTCTCAGTACTATCCTCTTCTTCTAAGTCCACATTTGGGCTAGCATCAGTACTAGCCTCTCTAATCTAATCTTAGTATAGATCCTTAAGAATCCTACCACTTCTAAGCTCAAAAATTATTTTGGTATTCTTAAATTGGAGATTCTTAGATGGGACATTGGATTGGTGACTAGGTCCAGGTGGTTGGTGGACATTGGGTGGATTGTTCCTTAGATTTGATATTAGTTGACTTGATAATTGATCTGATTCTCTCCTCATGGTGGACTTAGCTAAATGTCCTATTTGTGTTTCTAGCCTGACAATGGATTGCTGTTGGATCATAATCAGCTGTTGAAGTTGAGTAAACCTATCATTGGCTAGGTTGGTCTGTTGAGGAGGTGAGAATGATGGCTGACTGTGGTATGGTGGCTGGGTAGGCTGATTCGGCTGACTTATGTTATAGACATAATTTTGATATTGGGGCCTATTTTGAAAGTTTTGCACAAGAGGAATTTAGGTTTAAACCCAGTCTGTTGGAGTCTTCAAAAAAATTTGGGGTGGTTCCTCCAACCTGGATTATATGTGTTTGCGAATGGATCATTAACCGGCTTGGGATAGCTTTGTGCAGCTGGAACTTGTTTTTGGATGAAAGGTGAAAATTATGTAGTTGTGGGACATTCATTCACATGATGGGCTGGGCTAGCACAGGTAGAATAAATTTTTTGATAATGAGAAGGCGATGTATATTGTGCAGGAGATTGTTGACTTAGGGCTAGGATTTGATCTAACTTCTAGATAAAAAGGTCGACTTTATCTAATTTCTGAGCTATCAGGTTTAAGTCAACTTTAGAATTAAAGTCTGAATGTTTGATCCCAAAGATTTCTGCCCATTTTTGGTGAGGAATTGACCTTTCATAAGAAGCTAATGAAACATGGTTGATCGAGTTTTCACTCAAGATTTCAAACAAGGCATAGGCTTTGTCCTCACTCTTACTCATAAATGCATCTTCACAAGTTGCATCTACCATCTGTCTATATTGATCTCCTAAACCCTCATAAAAAGCTTGAATAATTTATCACTTAGATAGACCATGGTGTGGATATTTTCTAAGAAGTTTCTTAAGTCTTTCCCATGACTCATGAATTTGTTCTCCTGGAAGATGAGCAAATCTAATGATAGCTCACCTCATGGTGTTCGTTTGACCTATGGGAATGGATTTCTTAAAAAATTCATACTACATTTCAGCCTAAGTTCAGATTGGTCTCCCTATTGTGTCAAGCCAGTACTTGACTTTGTCCTTTAGTGAAAAAGAGAATAAGATCAGTCTAAGTACATTATCAGTAAAATTCTGAATCTTCACTATAGAATAGATTTTTAAAAACTTATCTAGATGCTTGTAAGAATTTTCATTGGTATTTCTATGGAAAGATGGGAGCATTTGGATTATGGTCAACTTGATCTCATAATGGCTTGTAGGAATATCAGGTAAGTGGATATAAGTCGATGGGTTATAGGTGGAAGGAATAAAGTATTTCTTCATCCATCTAGATAGTTCACCAGAATTTTTAGCCATTTGATTGTCAGGTTTAACATGGATCAGCCATTTAATTTCAGGATTAGACTCAACTAGGTCAGAAAAAAGAGATTTCCTACCGTGCATGTACCTGTTAAAATGCGCTATGGTTTCGTACGTGTAGTTTAAAATTTTTTAAAACTTTATGTAGCAGAAGAAAATAAATTAAATTTTTTTTAATTTAATACGCATACCAAATCAGATCTAAAAATCATGCTTAGGATCTTGACACGAACAAGAGACCTTGATCTGAAATTTGAAAAAGAAAAACAAACATCAATAAAATAAAATTGGAGATCAGATCTGCATACCTTCGGATCCTACGGATGTTCGGAGTTTCGATCGTAGCCGCACACATGTCCGACCTCTACTGGTATCCACACGAAGATGCCTGATTAGAGCACCAAGATTATCGGTGTGCTAGTACTTTATAGATCTCACTCCTCAGCCTTAGATCTGAATTTCTTCTTCTAGATCTCGAAGAAGATGAACGTTGCACGAACTCTTTCGTACAGATCTGATGGGATCTGAATCAGATCACCAAGAAGAGAAGAAGAACCTTTCTTCTTCTCTTCTTCTCTCTTTTTTTCTCTTAGATCTGATTTCCATCAGATTTTGGCATGGAGATGAAAGGAAGAAAGAAGGTTGGGCATTGGGATTGTGTTGTGCGGCAAGAAGAAGCTCACACCAAAAGCAACGCACGTCCACTTTATTTTTCAGATTTTTGTTGTACAAAATTAAGGTCTAGCATCTTTCCTTTTAGATATTATCTCTTTCTTAGTTTGAATCAAATTCAAATAGAAAGAGAGAACGAAATAAGGAAGAATGACACATAAAGAAGGGGTGCCAACTATTGGCACCCACCTTTCTTTCACGCATCCTTTTCTTTTTCATAAATTTTTGTCACACAAAAATTAGTTCCCATGCCACATTTAATAAGGATTTGATCCTCTTTTGCATCAAATTCAAATCAAAAACAAATCGGGAAGAGAGAGAATCCCAGATGGAGTGGCCCTTCATGTGTGCAAAAAAATAAAAGGGGGTGCATCTCCACGTGCACCCTCCTTCTTTCTATGTGAGATCTGGAGAGAGAGTCTAAAGAAATTTGGGCTCTATGAGTCATAGTAAATTTGATTCAAATTTGGTCTCAATTGGGTTCAAATCGAGTCCGAATTGAATCGAATTTGAAAGGCTGTCAAATCTAATCCTATCAAGCTTAAAATTCAAATCTGATTTGAATAATTGAACCCAATTAGCATTAAATTAAATCAAATTTAATTAAATTAAATTTGATTTAAACTAATTAGGACTTGATCCATAATTTAATTAATCCAAAATAAATTGCAACACTAGTAATTAAGTTCTTGCGCTAACAATTAGCAGCTGCCAAAACTATAACATTTACAAATTAGCAGTTTCTAAAATTCAAACTATCAATTCGATTTGATAATTCAAATATGATCCAAACTATTGATCAGGTCATGCTCATTTTGTATGTGATCCTTCAGGTTCTATTTTGTCTGAAAGTGAGACATACAGTAATCTCCATCACAGTATCATCAAAATTTCTTTCGATGGGCTGAAATAATTCCAATTCACCTCAACAAGGATCGTTGATCTGAAAATAATCCTAGTGAGTTCTCACGATCCACTAATGACGTCTAGCAGCATGTAGTGGCAACCCAACGAAATAAAAAAAATGAACCTCTAGGTATAGTTATCGTGTGATATAATCTCTCTATAGTCAGTCCCGACTAGACAGAGGTCATGAAAAACTCATCAAACTTCATCATCAGTCATATGTCAGATTGGCTCGATTCGAGTTCATCTGTGAATCCCATGAAAATTTTTTTCAGTATTCACACTTGCTCTGATAAAAAACTTTCAGAACTCAGTCTTGTAAATCGTATAGGACTATTTCTTTTCTACCAAGATCTATAGATTCCATCTAGGTGCATCATACTCCAAACAGCGATTCTGAACTTACAATAGCCAACATACACAACAATGATCTGAATGGCTAGGGATCAAAGAAACATGCAGTCAAACTAAGTAGCCTCGCTGTGAATAGCCAACACACCGCAGGTCAAAGGATCAGTCACACCACTGTAGCATCGAGAAAATTACTGACGAGTGAATAGACATCCAAGTAGTTTCTCGTATTGGTCACGCTCAGTGCAAGTTGTTCTCTAACAACCACCTGCACTCTCATCCGTCTCTCCGCATCGCAAACTCGAGACTCATCTATCCTAAAGGGAGGTGATCCATACATCAATCTTGAATGGATTAATCATTGTCCTCCATAATGATCCATCGATCGGGAGCATTTAGAAATTAACTACTAATGATGTATGTCTCAAATTCTCAACATCTTAAGAATATACAAAATCATCTTTATTAATTTTTAGGATAAATCATGAACACATATGACATGATTGGTTATAAAGACTATCCATCAAGTATAAAATATGTCCTAGAAAAAAGTATGTGTCAGTCAAGATACGTTTCTAGGGCACACATCCAACGAACTCCCACCTGTACTAAAGCTAATCTGCCATATACCTGAGCCTCATCTTATGAAGACAGGCTTCAGTGTTTAGCTGGCTAAGTGACTCAGGCCCACCACATCTTATGTGGAGTCTATTCTCTGCACCTCCATGTATTTCTACTTGAGGTAATCGCATATATCTCTGCTCTATGTGCATGGACTTCTGGTGAGACCTTGGCTCCTTAGCAAGGATTATGGACTATTATTTTTGTAGTACAATGTCATAGCATCTAATGGTATGACATCCAGTTCTATAATTATCATAAGAATCAGAAGGCATCCTGCACATCTATAGTATATTCAGCTTCCATTGATCAATCGTTTGGAACCCTTCCAACATACCGAACCAACAAAACTCAAGAATATATACTAATGTAGACATTCTACCATCAGTATCAATGTATCCTCTCACTCTTAGCTCTAACCCTTCTTTAAAGATGAAAAATAATCATTTAGTGCTTCTCAAGTATTTAGAGATATTTTTCACAGCAATCCAATGCTTCCAGCCTGAATTCGACTAATATCTACTCATGATTCTCACAGCAAGATATACTAAGTACATAGCATGGCATACACCCATGCCCAAGAGGATAACGGATCCCTCTTGGAGGTTTCAATGCTGAACTCTTTCAATACCTCTTCTATGACTTATCTGTGAAAACTAAACATCCTTTTAGGATCTATTTTTATAGACCTTTATTTTCAGAATATAGGATATTTGACTTAGGTCTTTGAAAAAAAAAATCTATATGCAACCACATCATAACCGATGTCAGTATGGAGCCCTCCCACTGACCTTTATGTAACTACATGATTCTTCCTTATTTTTGATGAGATCAAACAATTTGATTACATCATTAAAACAACAACTCCAACTCTAAGATTTTAGCTTAAATCCATAAATGAATTTTCATAGTGTGATCTCTATCATTGGAAGTGAAATCCATAGGTCATTGTAAATAGATACCTTTCAAAGATATCTATTTAGTAGGGCTATCTACACATCCATTTCTCAGGATCGATATATGTCATTGCTTCGTTGTAGGTTTTATGATCATTCCTATATTCTCAATCTCCCTTGAGAAATACTTTCTTTGAATCTTTTGTAAGAATATCAAGTACCTTTCTAAAGGATGGGAGATCCTACTAGATCTATGAGGTGGAGGAGGTACTACATATATTAGTTCATCTTAAATAGGTTGTACAGGTCCTGTGACTCGTTGTTCTTTAGAGACTCTCTCTTAGATCTTATCCTCTCACTATTTTCAAAAAAATAGTATGATTGCTCACAAGCATATTGTGAATCATTGAAAAGAGAAAGTGACATCCCAAACTCTTTTGGGATACCTCATAAATGAGTTCTTACAAACCTATCCTCTAACCTGTCCACCTTATCATATCTCGTATGGTGTGATGAAACCAAGTTTAAATTTTAAAAATTAAATCTTGTTCTTAAAGAAATAATAATTAAATTAATAATATTCATGATGGATCGGATCATATCTCATACAGTGCCATTGCTCCTCACGTTGGGCTAAGGTATACAAGGAGAATTCTATCATAAAATTATGCCATTCTCTTTAGATAATCGATAAATTTTTTATTTGAGATTGCATCCTCGATCTGATCGAAGTATCTTGAGAATTTTTTTGATTTACTTTTCTACTTCACATCTAAATTTTTTGAACATTTTAAAGTCTTTCAGATTTATATTTCACATACATACCTATACCATGACTGCTCATCGATAAAGGTGATGAAGCAGTGATAATCTCTTAGTCTGGCTCATTAAATGGGCCATGCACATTGTATGTATACTAAGATAAGTATCTTAGTGGTCCTATCCCTTTGTCCCATAAAGGACAGCTTGATCATTAATCCTCAAAGAGATGGTTCACAAACTAGATATGACTTAATAGTCAATGAGCTCAAAGGCCCGTTTTTCTTCAGTTGGTAAATCATTTTTTCTCATTCATGACCTAGCCAAAAGAACCATCTATATACTTCAGGTTATTTGGTTTTGGATCTCTTAGACCCAATGACATTCACTATTTGCTCAAATAAGTTCATAAATACATCATCACGCAAATGATAAAGAACTAAATCCAAACAGTAATTATCAAGATTAGGTGCCCACGACCACAGTACAACTTTTGCACCATTGCCGACTCAAAAGAGTCACTTCACCTTTCCTTGGCCCTCTTTCTTCTTTTGATCCTATACTAAAGTACGTAATATGCATTAGAGTCTAGTGAAAAAGAGAGAATCATAAGATCAGATTTGAGTGATTTAACATACCTTCCAAAAGCATATCAATATTTCTTTAGGTTCTTCAGATATGTATCTCTAAACTTTTCAAGGTCCCTTAGTTACCAACATGTTGACCATTTCAGTTAAGGTGTTATAGTATTTATTCATATAATAGTTTCATAAACTATCCATATGAATCAGGGATTGCAGGATCAAATTCATGAGCAATTTTTTTATGCATGATCACGTCGAGCTTCTAAAGCTCTTTAATGTTCTTGATCATTGCCAAACAGTGATCATAGACAAACTACCCATCACGCATCTTATGTACTGTGTGACACTGATCATCTCATAACTGTTGCAGATGAATCAGTATATCATTGACAGTTTACATGTCCTTTTACATACATTAGAGTTCATCAACCATAGACTCCAATTTATAGCATCTAACCTAATTGTCAATGTCCAACCATTTGTCAAGTATAGCTCGTTGACTATGGATTGGATAAGCTAATGACATTGGATTAACTTGGTCAAGAATATAGCTTAATTTCTAAAAGTTAAGAACTATTTTTAGATTTCTGAGCTAGAATATATAATTGATTTTGATTAAGTGGTTGATATCCAGGATTCGAGCTAGAGGGTTGGAAGCTGATAGAATTGACCATAGAGAGTAAAGATTTAATCAGATAATTGTACTTATAAAAATTTATTGTAGAAACTTTAAAAACAAATAAAAGGTTCTCACTAATTTTTCGAGTCTCTTATGCTCTTCGAATGGAGAAATGAAAATTCTAACATGATAAATTATTCTAGTGGGTGCTGCAGTCCCATCGATGCATAGTACCTCACCTAACAATTATTGGTGACACGTATATCAATATGTGGATAATTATTTATCCAGATATTTCTCTAAGCATGTTGCAGCGACTTGATTTTTAAGTCCTGTGGCCTCACCTAACAGTTATTAGTATATTTTTTAGTTAAGTCCGATCCACCATTCACCAGTGAGTGCAAAGCTATCATTAGATCCTTACCTAATAGTTATTGGGTCTAACCCTATCTTTACCTTGGGGTATCTAATACCAATAGAGTGGTTATGCCTTCTCGATGAAATTGAACCACTATAACCAGTCGAGAATGATCAATGCCGAAAAAGGCACCCGCATCTTTACAAGGGTAGAAGACTAATAAACTTAATATTTAGTGAGAAAATTTAAGTTCTGATCTCTTCTAATTTGTCACATATATCTGATGTAATAACTAATTTAGTTTGGATCAGCACATATCATGTCCGACCAACCTAGTTGGCATGGATGAACTCGAGTCAACAAGTAACCTAATATAAAACATAATCTTCCAAAATGGCCAGGTAAGTGAAGATGAATGGGGGTTCTTCCATTACTTTTCTTAGACACTAACGAATTGATTAGATCAGACAACAGAACCAATTAAAGAACCACCATCTAAAACTTACCTTAAACACCAAATTGGTTGATTAGAATCAGTTAGGTTAACCTATAGACTCAGACTCGAACCACTGAGCCAAATTCGGTCTTGATATAATTAATTCATATCACATATGAATCAATTTGACCAACTACAACTAAACACAATTTTGAGCCCCTTTGACCTAATCCCAACCAACTCTTGATTAGGTTTGACCAATTGCTCAAAATCAAAAAAGGTTCTAGCTTGATCTAATCAATGATCCTAGTTATAGTTTAGTTTCTAGACCTAATTTATTTAACACATACTTGAATCTCATGTTTTATGCATTGAAATTTAGATCTTAAATTTATAATTTTAGATTTTATAATTTTGAATCTTAATTCTCAATTAAGTGCATTATGTATATGGATTTAAGTTTAGATCTCGAAATAATTTTTGATCTAAACTATTTATATTGTATCTCATACAATTTTGCTGTTTGCAGAATCGAGTCGACTCGTCCTGATACTCGAATCGACTTGTCACTGTGAGTCGGCACAACACTGAGACAAATAGAAACCTATAGACCTAGCCTGCATAATTGAGTCGGCTCATCAGCAAATAAACTGACTCGTCAAGGTCTCGAGTCGACTCCAACAAAAATGAGTTGACTCGTCAAGCACTCGAGTCGACCTAATCGAGAATCAAATCGACTCCATAGGCATGCCAGTCACAGTTTCATGCAAACAAAACCTGAGATTTTGGATCTAGAGTTTTGCAGAAATTAAATTTTAGATCGTGTGTTAAAATAATATATCACATATAATATATACCGATCTAAAATACATAACAATATATGCATAATTTGATTTAAATCTAAAATATATAACACATACAATTTTTCATTCACTATTCATTTTTATAGTAAATATCATAATCGACATCCCTACACATCATAAGAGAAACCCATCGAATGGGCAAGAGAAAGACTTTAATCCCTTCTTCTTCTTATGAATGGACGGTCATGGTGATTATCCCAATTCAATTTACTAAGCTACTAAGAGATTAATCTAACATATCACATATATAATTAATTAAAAAAATAGATCTAATTATCTTTCACATGTCAAATATATGAACAATAATTTTGAATCTATGCATGTATAAAAAAATTGCAACAATCATATTAGATCTAAATTAAATCTTAATTAATATATTCTGATCTAAAACTAATTTTAGATCTGAATTACTCATGATTTATTTTAGATTTAAAATAATTTCAGACCTGAAACAATCTTATAAGCACATTACAACATGTAGAAAATTCAGATCTAACATTAATTGATGTTCTACATCGTTCTAAGATAACTATTCAGCATAACAGGATTATACCAGAATAACTTTATTTCAGAACGATGTTGATCATCTAACTAACCTTCTGATCTAATTTTTATAAATTAGATTTCAAATCTGAGGGGTTACATGTTTGTATCAAAATCTGGCTCTGATACCACTGTTAGAATGCGCTATGGTTTCATATGTGTAGTTTAAATTTTTTTAAAATTTTATGCAGTGAAAGTAAATAAATTAAAATCTTTTTAATTTAATATACGTACCAGATCAGATCTGAAAACTATGCTTAGGATCTTAACATGAACAAAAGACCTTGATATGAAATCTGAAAAAAAAAACAAACATCAGTAAAATAAAATTGGAGATCAGTCTCCATACCTTCGGATTTTACGGATGTCTGGGGTTCCGATCATAGTCGCGCACGCATTCGACTTCTATTGGTATCCATATGGAGATGCCTGATCAGAGCATTGAGATCACAAGTGTGCTAGCACCTTGTAGATCTCGTTCCTCAGCTTTAGATCTGAATCTCTTCTTCTAGATCTCGAAGAAGATGAACGCTGTGTGAACTTCTTTGTGCAGATCTGATGGGATCTGAACCAGATCACCAAGAATAAAAGAAGAATCTTTCTTCTCTTTCTTTTCTCTCTTAGATCTGATCTCCATCAGATCTTGGTGTGGAGATGAAAGGAAGAAAGAAGGTTGGGTGTTGGGATTGTGTTGTGCGGCAAGAAGAAGCTCACACCAAAAAATAGCACACGTCCACTTTAGTTTCTAGATTTTTGCTGTACAAAATTAAGGTCCAACATCTTTTCTTTTAGATATTATTTTTTTTAGTTTAAATCAAATTCAAATAGAAAGAGAGAACAAAATAAGGAAGGATGACACATAGGGTAGGGGCACCAACTATTGGCACCCACCTTTCTTTCACGCATCCTTTTCTTTTTCATAATTTTTTGTTGCACAAAAATTAATTTCCATGCCACATATGATAAGGATTTGATCCTATTTTAAATCAAATTCAAATAGAAAATAAATCAGAAAGAGAGAGAATCCCAGATGGAGTGGGGCATCAATAGTCTTCATGCGTGCAAAAAAACAAAAGGGGGTGTCTCCAAGCGTGCCCTCCTTCTTTTTATGTGAGATCTGGAGAGAAAATCTTAGGAAACTGGGCTCTATGAGTTATAGTGAATTTGGTTCAACTTTGATCTTAATCAGATTTAAATCGAGTTTGAATCGAATCAAATTCGAAAGGCCGTCAAATCTGATCCTATCAAGCTTGAAATCCAAATCTGATTTGGATAATTAAATCCAATTAGTATTAAATTAAATCAAGGCTTATTGAATTAAATCTAATTTAAATTAATTAAGATTTGATCCATAATTTGATCAATCCAAAATAAATTATAATATTTACAATTAAGTCCCTACGCTAACAATTAGTAACTACCAAAATTATAACATTTACAAATTAGCAGTTTTTAAAATTTAAACTATCAATCTGATTTGATAATTCAAATATGATCTAAACTATTGATCAGGTCATGCTTCTTTTGTGTATGACCCCTCAGATTTTATTCTATCTGGTAGTGAGATATACCGTGATCTCCATCATAGTACCATCGAAACTTCTTTCGATGGACTGGAACGATTCCAACTCATCTCAACAAAGATCATTGATCCAAAACTGATCCTAATGAGTTCTTACGATCCACTAGTAATGCCTAGCAGAATGTAGTGGCAATCCAGCAGAACAAAAAAAGATGAATCTCTAAGTGCAGTTATCGTGTGATACAATCCTTCTATTGTCAGTCTTGACTAGACAGAGATCATGGAGAACTCGTCAAACCTCATCGTCAGTCATATGTCTGATTGGCTCGACTCGAGTTCATCTATGAATTTTGTGAAAACTCTTTTTCAGTATTCACACTTGCTCTGGTCAGAGACTTTTTGAACTCAGTCTTGCGAATCATATAGGATTACTCCTTTTCTACTAAGGTCGATAGATTTCATATAGGTGCATCCTACTCCAAACAGCAAACTTGAACCTACAATAGCCAACATACACAGCAAGGATCTGAATGATTAGGGACCAAGAGAATGTACAGTCAAACTAAGTAGCCTCGCTACGAATAGCCAACACACTATAGGTCAAAGGATCAGTCACACCACTGCAGCATCGAAAAAATCACTGATGAGTGAGTAGACATCCAAGTGATTTTTCGTGTTGGCCATGCTCAATGCAAGTTATTCTCTAACAACCACATGCACTCTCACCCCAATCTCTCCACACCACAGACTCGAGACTCGTCTGTCCTAAAGGGAGGTGATTCGTGCATCGATCTTGAATAGATTGATCACTGTTCTCTGTGACGATCTATTGATCTGGAGTATTTAAAAATTAATCACTAATGATGTATGTCTCAAATTCTCAATACCTTGAGAATATATAAAATCATCTTTGTTAATTTTTAAGATAAATCATTGACACGTATGACATGATTGGTTATAAAGACTGCCTGTCAAGTACAAAACATGCCCTAAAGAAAGGTATGTGTTAGCCAAAATTAGCTTCTAAGACACACATCCAACAATACCAGTGCAAATCCTAATGTGTATGGTTCAAAATTTTTTTAATTTATATATATATATTTTTAAAGAAAGAGAAAGCGAGAAAGAAGAAGAAAAGAGAAAGAAAGAGAGAAGTTCTAAAGATGAGAACCCTAAGAGAGTCTTAGACCTAGAGACGATAGATGAGAAAAATTAATTATGATTTGATGTTAATTGCAATGAAGTTAGCACAAAGTGGACTTTCTATCTTGAGGCTAAAGCTAGACAGCTCCTAACTATTTTAAGTGCACCGTCAAGCACTCCAAGTGCGAACCTAACCAACCAACTGGTCAGATAAATATAAGGTGGGTGAGGGTCCCCCCATTGCTTTCCTTAGATACCAACTAAGTTGGCTAGGTCAGTGCATGGAGCCAATTAAATAACCACCTTCCTTCTAGACGTAGTCCTAGAATCACTTTTCTAGACACCAATTGATCAACTAGACCCAATCTGGTTTAACTTTCGAAGTCACTTGTCCTATTGAGCTCGAGTTCCTTAGGGGCTGACGTCTAGTTAATTTTAATTTAAAGACTTGGGTTAATGAGGGATGCTGGTTGGTTATTTTTGAGTAGAAAAAGGATGATGAAATCTCCACCTTATCTTGTTAATGGGTGTTGTCCTTAAATTGATTTGAGATAAATATGTACAATCAATTTCAAACAAGGGGTTCTATGTAACTAAATTAGATGCATAAAACTAATTAAATTTGAGAGGCTTATCTTGTCTCTAGCAATCATCAAAATAAATCTAAATGATGGATGCTCTAAGTAATTAGGGTTTTTACTCTTGTCATGAAGTTTTGATTAGGTTTAAGTAGGTTATTTTTAAGTTAATTTGAAAAGAAAGAAAATAATGCTAAAAAAAAGAAAAAAATCTAGGGTTCGGATTGATCTCACCAAGCGAAGTTGGAAGCTTTCTTTCTCCCTCTTTTTTTTGTAAGAAAAATTAAAAAAAAGGTTAGTAAGCTGTATTCACAAAAAAATCAAAGAAATAAAAAATTTTAAAATTCATGTCTTTCCCGACAATGGCACCAAAATTGATATCTCACGATGTTGTCATTAGGATATCGTGATTATCTGTTTGAATTCAACTTTTAAAAATATTAAAAATACATAGAAAGCAGCGAGTCGGGTCGATTCCATAGAGAAGGTAGTGCTAATTTAAAATTTTTTTGATTTTTTTGAAAGAAAAGAAAGATTTGAAGAAATAATTTAAATCAAAAAATAAAAATTAAAAGTATGAAAAAGAAACTTGATACTAAGATCTACTATTTAGATCTTAGCTTCTACTTGTAATAAAAGTAAATAATAAAAATTTAAAGTACATAAAAATAATTTTTGTATTAATTTAAATCAAAATTTAATTACAAAAAATTTAAATAAATAAATAAATAAATAAATAAAACTATAACAAAGATCTGAAGTTGATTGGTGCAGTCTTGTCGGAAAGATGGTTGGTGATCTCTTTTTCTTCTTTCAAACTCTTCAGAGCATGCTGGGCTTCCTCTTCTTTTTCTCCTTGGATCCCCTACAATTTTTTTCTATTTTTCTATCTATTTTTTCTCTTAATTTTTCTATTTTTTTTCTACTATACTCTCTTGTACCAGACCCCTCCATTTATAGCTACAAAAATTCTCAGAGTCCTAACAGCCCATGGAGTCTCAAAACCCCTCAAATTTGTGTTCCAATCGCGTCCTACGTTTTTGGCCATTCAATCAGCATCCAACGCTCGAGATCACACCTCATCAAGCCTTAATCAAGTCGAGAACGATATGGACCATCGAATTATGTGTGAGATGCATTCTGGATCGTCAGATCGTGCAAAATCTCTTTTCTGTTAAGTTCTCTCAGTCGGATCAACCAGGATCATTGGATCAACCCTAAGATTGATTTCTGTCTGTTGGATCACGCAAACTAGCGCTCACCCAATTCCGCTCCCATGTGCCACGATAAAAGACCACTGGCACTATTCCTATAAACTGCATGTACACTCGACGTTCCGTGGTCTATACATCATTTCGTGAGCTGCACCCGGTTCTGTGGACCGCCTGTGGATCGAGCGATTGATTTATGGTGCACTGAAGGACATTTTGTGTTGATTTTTGAGTGATTTTTGCTTGATTTTTGTGCTTAGCAAATAGAAAGAAATATAAATTAAATTCTTTTAATGAGTGTGAAATTATTTTGGTGCTTAGATTGATCAATCAGCTTGACATCTATTTTTCATAAATATGCTCTAATTTTATATTTTTTAAATTTATTTATTTTTGTAAGAAAGTCTAATTTAGTTATGAAATTAGGATTTTTGGAAGATGTTAGCACCATTACCTACCTAAAATATTTAAAATAAATATACAAATAGATGACTTATCAGCTCCTCCCGTTAATCAAGCAGATCCAAATGTCCGTCTTCCCTCCATTCCTGAAAATGCATCATTTGATGACTGGAGGGTTATCAAGGAGCTAACCGAGAGGTCGATGCTTCCAGTAGAGTTGAGGGGCATTGGCAACATGAGTTTTAATGACTTGCAAAGGCACTCCGTGACTACTATACATCAAGTACTTTTTTTGTCCTATAGTTTATTTTTTGGCCTATCATCTCCCTTTTTTGCTAGCCGTAGCTTCCATGCAGATTCTTCACTTCTTGGTCGTTACTTTGGGCCATGCGCACAAAATGGATATCCACAGGATCTTTTGCCAGAGGGCTGAGTTTGACACCGCGGAGGCGTGCATGCAAGCTAACACGACCACGACGGAGGCCGAAAAGTTGAGGGAGTCCCTCAACAAAATCTCCACTAACCTTGTGCAAAAGGGGGAGGAGCTTCAAAAAGTTAATGCAAAGCTTGTTGAGGTTGAGTAGAAGGCCAAGGAACGGGTTGCCAAGGCCAAGAAGCAGGCTAAGGACTAGGTCACCAAGGCCAAGTGGGAGGCCAAGAAGGAGATTATTGAAGCCTGTCGATTAGCTATGGAGTCCTTTAAGGCTTTAAGCAGGAGATGGCCAAGGCGGTTGATGGCTTCAAGGCATCGGAGGGATACCATGATGCCCTAGTTGCATTTGGCCAAGAGTCTTTCAATGAGGGACATGGGGTCATATTTGACGATTGTTGCCGCTTGGTAGCCGCCCGGCTCTCTGAAGCTGACCTCTCCTTTCTAGATGAGGACGAGGGCAATGGGGAGGCTGTGGAGGAGCTGGTTCCTCCCAATTCCATGACCATTGAGAGGCAGGTTGGGAGTGAGGAGGCAGCGTTCGAAGTCTCTCTGTCGCCCACCACCCATCCTTCTGAAGTATCCCTGGGCCCCTCAGGAATTGCACCCAATCCCTCTGATTTTCAAGGCGAGGTTGGGAGATGAAACTTTCTTGTACTTTTTTCTTGTCTTCTCTTCTTGTAGGGAAGTAATTATTAAATGGAACAATGTTTTGTCCCTTTTTAAAATTTGTATTGTCTTTCCTTCACTCATTCAGTTATGACCGCACGTCTTCGATGAATATACTCCTTCAGTTCCCATTGCTAAGCCCTTATCGGTGGCTTCTGCAGCAAGGATCAGGTCATGTATAGGTGACTTGGAAAAAAGAGTTAAAGAGTTGAACAAGAAACCTACTGCTCGAAAGAAGTTGTCGAAGACTAGAAAAGTATGAGACAAGGCTTCAGCAGAAGGTGATCGATTGAAGATGACCAATCGTCGGAGCATCGTGGCATATTTAATCGAGAAGGCTCGATTGGTAGCCGAATCTGCAAGGCTGTCGAAGCTTATCGAGGGTGCCACTTGAGGTACCGCTGCTCAGCAGTATGATCTCCATATCCAGCTCTGTTGGTCTCAGAATAGGATTATCGAATTATAGTCATCAGAGGTCGCTACTAAAGAGGCAAGAGGGTGCTTTGCCGACCATATGGTGCAACTTCAGAGGGATCTTTGTGTTGCTCAAGAGAAGATTTATAGACTCGAGCATTAGAGGAATGTGGCAGCCGAATATAGACTGAGAAAAAGTCGACAGATGGTCATGGGATCTCGGGGCCTGGTCAGACAAGAATTGGCCAATCCCGAGTCTTCAGATGATATGGTCTGGTGTATGTTTGATATGGGCTACACGGTCAGATTTTGGATGTGCCAGAATCAGATTAAGATGGCATTCTCTGAGCTTGACCTCTCTAACTTTTCTCCTGAAGGTGATGTCGAGTCTTCTGCCATTCGGGGCAGGCCCAAGGGCATGGAGATTCGTGAGCTCAGTCCTGATGGTGAAGAGATCTGTGCGGAGGCTCTCGCCGAAGCTTCGGAGACTGGGACTGGTCGTAGTTGAATGTAGCAATTTCTGATGTTATCTTCTTAGAATGACATCATTCTTATAATCATGATAAATTATGTAAATGCAATACCAATCACTTATCTTATGTTGTCTTTTCTTTCATCATATGATGTCATTTGATGTCATCGTCGATCCTTATTTGGGAGACCTCTTGTTTCGGACGAGGACTCCTCAGTGCTTTTCTTGTCAGATTTCTCATGCGTTAACTGTGAATGGTGCTCCTACATTTCATAATTCGCGTCATATTTAAGGTAGATTTAATTGGAGTGAGCGGCAATCATGGGAAATGATGGCCACCACTTCTTCCGATGGAATGATACTTGAGAAAGGACGTCGGGCCTTCGAGAGCACACCACATGGTGATGTTCTGGTTTGCGAGGTGTCACCTGAATTGACTTCTAAGGTTGGGAAGGTGCACCATTTATGGCCTGGAGGGTGGCAGCATTTCCTAGGATGACGATTAGCGGTTAGAGTGGGCATTGGCACCTATAAATAGAGGCTGATGGCTGGTAGAACTGCATCTTTTGCCCTTGTTCCCGTAGCTCTTACAAAAACTTCCCTCTCTCTTATCATCATTATGCCTTCCAAGAAATCCATTAAGTACCTTATCAAGGAGAGGAGGCCCAGAGGAGGATAAAGGGGCTCGGCCAGTCCTCCTCCCTAAGGGCACCATCTACCTCACGACCTCCACTGCCCCCCAAGGGTGAAGGTGCCCCCTAGATCGAGTGGATCCCCCATGTGGTTTGCGAACATTGCGTAAGGGACTACAAAGCCTAGGCGGCGTTCGAGGAGGATGCCGCCGACATCGCCACCACCACCTTTGTCCTCGGATTCGAGGACTGTAAGGCTCGTCTGTGGCAGATGATGCCGCAGCTGGATCTCCACTACCTCCTCCAGGAGAACAGTGATGAGGAGGTGAGGGCTTTTTTCTCAGACGAGGAATGAGCTCCTCTTATCTTTTCTTTTTCTTCTTCTTCTCTCCTTTTTTTGGGGGCGGGGGAGGGGTGCTTGAGGCACCACTCTTTTGTAAATATTTAATGAAAAGATATTTTGCTTCTCTTCATGTGTTGTGAATGTGTACTTGCTCTTGTTTCAACACTAATTCTTTTCTTAGGCCGATCAGAGGCTATTTTGTTCGAACATAAAGTCGATTGAAGGCTCACTCAGTAGACCGACCAATCAGAGGCCTGTTGGAATTTAGGATTTGAAGCATACATATGTGTTTCAAAAATTTAATTTTTTAAACACCACAGTGGAGAATAGGATTAAAATAATTTTAATCTAAATTTTGTATGCATAAAAATATAAAACCATATGGATCTATTTCATATACTGAAATTGATATATACTGAAATTTAAATTGTGATCAAATCACATACATTTTTTGCAATCTTTTTCTTCAAATCTAGATCTGAAAGAGACGAGGCTCTCTGTTAGCCGCACAAGTATCCGGCCTCTATGAGTATCCACTCAGGATCAGCTTGTAACAGTCTTCTACGATCTGAATTTTGATTCTCCAAAACTCAGCCTGCTGAATCTGAACAAAGTCTGGATCACGATCAACGTTTGATCTTTCTCCTTGATCCTTATCTTTTTTTCCTCTTTAACTTTTCTTCTTGCCTTGTAGTGCGACAAGAGACCACGAACCAACAGATGAAGGGCCGCCCAATGCCTTGGGCATGTGCAAAACTTGGGACACGCATCCCAAGTATGGGGCGTGTATGGGATGCCCAAGGGAGAAAGGAGAGAGGCGTGGGGAGCTCTTTGGGCGTGAAGAGGGGGCGGCTTGGATGGTCTTAGGACCTTAGAGAAGGTCTCCTTTTATATGCACAAAGATTGAATCCTATTCAATCATATAATATAAGTTCTACTTGCATTAGGATTCCTATTAACTTAAGTTATCCAACTTACATTAGGAAGCCTATTAGGTGCCAACTATTGGAGCCCTTGCACCCATAATTAGACATCCTCTTTTGCACCCAAGAGACACTCCATGTGAGAACTAAAGGCCCTCTAATCAATGGACATGTCCAAATTGAATAATTCGAAGAGACGCCCCATAATAACTATCAAGGAGATTCATAAGGAACTTGCATCCTTAATTTATGTGATCCATAACCTTGACACCCAACAATTGAAGTCTCATGAATCTTATTCATACAGATAATTAACAGATAATTAAGTTTGAATTAACTTATCAAATAAGTAATCCTAACAGAAAGAGAAATTATGTCCAACTATGTACTAGCAAGGTTACCATGAACCCAATGGATTTCTCTAAACTCAATTGACACTTCATAAGCTCAATTACTTATTCCAAATCTAATTTCTTTATTGTATGACCTCATAGGTTCAATTCTATCTAGTAGTGAGATATATAATGATCTCTATCATTACATCATTGAAACTCTTTTCAATGGGTCGAAATAATTCTACTCTAACTCAATCAAGGATTGTTGATCCAAAATAATCCTAGTGAGTTCTTACAATCCACTAGTGATACCTAGCAGTATATAGTGACAACCCAATAGAACTGAAATGAATCTCTAGGTATAGTTAATATGTGATTCAGTCCCTCTATCGTGACTCCTGACTAGATGGCAGGTCATAGGTAAATCGTCAAACCTCAACATCAGTCATATGATAGATTCGATTAGCTCAAGTCCAGATGTGATGTCTATGAAAACTCTTTTTCATTAATCACTTTACTGTGACCATAGATTCATGGACTTAGCTTCTCAAATCTCATAGAACTACTCCTCTCTATCAAGATTGATAGATCCTATCTTGATGCGCACCCTACTCCTACAGTGGACCAACTGTCGTCAATATCTACTACAAGGGCTTATTGAGATTCATGTTTATGTGTCAATCAAACTCTAGCAGCCTCACTATAAGTAGTAGTACCATCTCAAGTCAAAAGATCAGTCACACAACTACAGCATTGAGACAATCACTGACGATTGAATAGAAATTCAAGTGATCACTCGTATGGTCATGCTCAATGCTAGTTGTTCTCTAACAACCACCCACACTTGTCGTCTTGTGTCTCTACACCATAGATTAGAGATCCATCTATCCTGAAGAAAGCAATTTATGTGCCAGTCTATCCGGATCTGTCACCATCTTCATGATGATCCTGTGATCAGGAGTCTTTAGGAATTAAATATATATCTTTAATTCTCAATACCTTGAGAGTATGTATCGAAACTAATTCTATGGATGATTCAAGAACACATTACACTTGAATGAAAAAAAAATTTTCTTTTTATTGATCATATCAATATATTAAGTACAAAATTGTGTCCTAGATTAATTACAAGGTGTCAGCCATATTGGCTTCTAGAACATACATCTAACAATCTCCCATTTAGACTAAAGCCAATTGACCATAAATCTAAGTCCCATTTTTTTAAGGTAGACTTCCATTTTTGGTTGGCTCAGCTGTTTAGTCAGTGGGTCTGCCACGTTATCCACGGAGTCTACTCTTCGCACCTCGATATGAGGTAGTCGCATATATCGGTGCTCTATATGTTTGGACTCTGGTGAGACCTTGGCTCCTTAGCAAGGGCTATGGTGCCATTGTCTTTGCAGTACTATGTCATGGCATGACATCCAGTTCTACAACTAATATTAAAATCAAAATTCATCCTACACATCTATAACACACTCAGCCTCCATTGATCGATTACTCAAAGCCCTTCTAGTAAATCGAACAAGAATACACCCTCGAATCGTAACTCAGAATCACCTCCAAAGATCAAGAACAGATCCTTAGTCCTTCTTAAGTACTTAAGGATATTCTTCACAGCTATCTAGTGCTCCTCATCTGGATTCGACTGATACCTACTCGTGACACACACAGCAAGGACAATATCAAGTTGAGTACATAGCATGACATACATGAGGCTTCCTATTGCCCAAGCATAAGGAATCCTACTCATACACTGAATCTCCTCAGATGTGGTCAGACACATCATCTTGGAGAGATGAATACCATGCCTAAGAGGTAAAAGATCTCTTTTGGAGTTTTTCATGCTGAACCTCTTCAGCACCTTCTCTATATACAGCTTTTGTGATAGGTCAAGTATCCGTTTAGATCTATCCCTATAGACCTTTATTCTGAGAATATAGGATACTTCTCCTAGATCTTTCATAAAAAAATTTTTGGACAACCATCTTTTAACCATGGTCAACATGGGAATATCATTCCCAATGAGGAAAATATCATCCACGTATAGTACAAGGAAGGTGATTGCACTCCCACTGACTTTCTTGTATACACAAGATTTCTCTTTATTTTTTATGAAATCAAACGATTTGATTGCCTCATCAAAATGATGGTTCTAACTCCGGAAAGCCTGCTTTAATCTGTGTATGGATCTTTGCAGCTTGCAAACTCTATGATCACCATCACCGAATGTGAAACCCATAGGCTGCTCCATATAGATATCTTTCTCAAGATATCCATTCAGGAAGACAGTTTTCACATCCAATAGGTACAATACCTTTAGATAGATCCACTAAAGTTTAGACTTGGTTTGAGTGTATTGAGTCAATTTGTGACTTCATAGCATCTAATCATTTCTCGAAATCGATGTCAGATATCGCCTCATCAAAGATATTGGGATCATCACCATGATCCCTACTCCCATTAAGAATATTTTCTTTACTTCTTCTGTAAGCATACCCATGTATCTTTCAGGAGGTCGGGAGACCTTGCTAGATCTATGAGGTGACAAAGGAACATCAACTACTGGCTCATAGACCATGGGTTCCTAAGGATCTATAGCTCTAGACTCTTCAGAGACTTTCTCTTCGAGCTCCACTAATCTCCCACTGCTGCCATCCTGGATAAACTATTTTTCTAAGAATAGGCATTTGGACTTACAATCACATTGTGATCTTATGAAAAGTAGAAGTAGTATCCCATAGATTCTTTTGGATATCCTATAAAATGAGCTATAATAGATCTATCCTCTAACTTTTCTGCTATTTGTCTCTTGACATAGGCCGGACATCCCTAAGTCTTAAGATAACCCAGACTTGGCTTCTTACCAAACTATATCTCATACGGTGTGGTAGGAACGGACTTTGAAAGAACCCTATTCAATAAGTGAATGGCAGTTAATAAGGTATGTTCTCAAAGAAATAAGGATAGATCATTGAAGCTCATCATGGATCTGACTATATCCAATAGGATCCTGTTCCTCCTTTCGGATACCCCGTTGAGCTGAGGTGTTCCAGGAGGGGTTCACTGAGAGATTATACCATTATCCTTAAGATATCTCAAAAATTTTTGGCTAAGGTACTCACCTTCTCGATCAGATCGAAAAATCTTAATAGGCTTGCCTGTCTGCTTTTCTACTTCATGCTTGAATTTTTTAAACTTTTCAAAGGCCTCAAACTTGTGTTTCATTAGATACACATATCTGTACCTAGACAAATCATCAGTAAAGATAATGAAGTAGGTGTAACCATCCCTGACCTACACATCAAATAATCCAAACATATCGGTGTGTACCAAGGCAAGTAACTTTGTGGCCCTTTTTCATGTCCTACAAAGGGTAACTTAGCCATCTTTCCTCGAAGGCAAGATTCACAAGCTGGATATAGCTCTGGGCAAAGAGAGCCAAGGATCCCAACTTTTTCAGTTTGTTTATCTTGTCCTCTCCAATATGGCCTAGTCTATGGTGCCATAAGTACTTCTGATTAATTTCATTTCTGGATCTCTTTTGACCTACGACACTTACTATTTGCTTGTTTAGATTCATATTCGCATCAACATGCAAGTGATAAAGACTGTCAATTAAAAGACCTCATGCAACTAATTTATTTCATAAATAAATAAAACAAAAATCTTTATTGAAACTAATTTCAAAACCTTTCTGTGCTAGTACAGACACAAAAATTAAATTCTGACTAGCTATAGGAACATAATAACAATCTTTCAAATCTAATCTAACGATAGACGATAATCGAAGAGGGTAAGTGCCAATGGCCTCTGCAGCAATCTTTGCTCCATTACCGATCTGAAAGATCATGTCACCTTTCCTCAACCTCCTACTTTCTATCAGACCCTGCATTGAGGTACATATATGAGCACTCAAGCCAGAGTCCAATACCCAACTAGAAGTAGAAGAAACTGTAAGGTTAGATTCAATTACGAGCATACGTTCGGAAGGTTTATCATCCTTTTTGGTCTTTAGGCTCTCCAGATATTTCGGATAGTTCCTCCTCCAGTGGCCTTCAGCATAACAGTGAAAATACTTTTTCTTTGCCTCAGCCACCTTTGGACCATCTTTCTTCGGCTTGCTCTCTTTCTTCTACTTCTTTGCAGATTTAGTCTTCTTCCTTCCAACAGACTTTCTCTTGAAAGAAGAAATCCGCTCCACAGCAAGAACAGAGCTCTTTAAACTCTTCAAGGTATCCTCTGCTGTGACCAACATGTTGACAAGTTCGAAAATAGTGCAGTCAAATTTGTTCATATAAAAATTCATGATGAATTGACTATATGACCTGGTAAGGGATTGAAGGATCAGATCCATCTGCAATTCTTTTTGCATATCCAGTTCGAGCTTCTCAAGCTCCTCAATATCCTTGATCACTGTCATATAGTGCTCATAGACAGACTGTCCTTCACGCATCTTCAGGTTGAAGAGTCTCTTGGATACTTCGAAGCGTGCAGTATGGCTCTACTCACCATACAACTCTTGTAAGTGGGTAATCATGGCCCGGATAGTGGGTATATGCTCGTGCTAGCTTTGCAACTCATTTGACATAGACGCCAGCACATAGCACTTAATCCGACCATCTTCATCCGTTCACTTCTCAAAAGCAGCTCTCTGCTCTGTAGTAGGATGGTTTGGCAACCCAATGGGATCCTGATCGAGAACATGACTTAACTTTTCTGAAGTCAGGATAATCCTGTGGTTTCTAAGCCAGTCTTTGAAATTATTACCGGTCAAATGATTGGTTTCAAGGATGCGAGCTAGAGGGTTTGAGGTTGATAAAATGATTTAACTGCAAGAGTAGAGATTCAAGTTAGACTTTTATATTTAATTTTTTAATTTATTTCTAGAGATTTTAAGATGCAAATAATGACTCTTACTAATTTTTTGGATCCCTCCACTCCTCGAGAAGGAAACAAAAATCTTGATGCGATAAAGGATTCCTAGTGAATATTGTGGTCCCACCGATGACATGCACCTCACCTAACAGTTATTGGTAACATACATACCGATGCGTAGGTAACACTTTGCCCAGATGCTTGACTAAGCATGTTGCAGCTACTTGATCTCTAAGTCAAATGGGCTCACCTAATAGTTATTGCCCATGCTTCTTAGTTAAGCCCGATCCACCGTTCACAAGCAGGTGCAAGACCGTTATTAGGTCCCTCAACTAACAGTTATTGAGCCCAACTCTATCTTTACCTTGGAGCAACTCTTTGCTAATAGAGTGGTTGCTTATTTTCGATGCAACTGAACCACTGTGACTAGTCAAGAACAATCAATGCCGGTAACATGTCCGTACATCTACAATGGTGGAAGACCTATGGACTTAATATTTATGGAGAGATTTGGGTTTAGGTCTCATCTAATCAGTCATTATATAATTGATCTAACTGGCATGGGTTAAATCAAAATGCTAAGCAACCTAATTCAAGATCTAATCTTCTAAATTGGCCTTCCTTAGACACCTTAGACACCAATGAATTGGCTAGGTCAGTTAATGGAATCAATTAAATAATCACATCTCATTAACTTGCCTTAGACACTAATAGGTCGATTGATCAGAATTGATTAGCTCAAGCGTATCGGGCTCAAACCAACGAGCCAAATTAGGTCCTTAGGTTAATCGATTCTATATATGGGACTCAATCGATTTTATCAACAATAATTGTATAATCATTAACTTAATTGATCTAACTCAATTCAACACTTGACTTGATTTGACCAATTACTTAATCAAATTAGACCCGTATGACTCAAATCAAAAATTTTAGATGTAATCCTATTACATGACCTAATTTTTGATTTTTTCACGATCAAAATTTTCATGCACAAACACAAATTTCAGATTCTAAAATCATATTTCAAATCTAAATATTTTACATTAATGTAAGTTTTAAAATATGAAAATAATTTTTAGGTTTTAACATACAAACATATATCATATATATGCATGTATAATTAGATCTAAATAAAATTTCAAATCTAAGCATGATGTCATATATCTCATATACTAATCATGAATAAGATTAAAAATAAATTTATGATCTAAATATGCAATCATATATCACATATATGAATCAAAATTTAGATCATAAAAAATTTTAAATTTCATGCATGCATCTATATTTCACATGAATATTAATTAGAATTCTTTCTAGATCAAAATTCAGATCTATGCATGTAACAACATATCAACTATATGTTCTAAAACTAAATCTAAAATTAGATTTTAGATTTGAAGATCCATCCATACATCTTATGTATTAAGAAAAAAAAATTAAGTTTAAAATTTTTTCAAAAATATGTATATCAAAATTCAGCATATGAAAATCTGTGGCTTTGATACTAGTGTTGGAATTTGGGGTTTGAAGCATGCATATGTGTTTCAAAAATATAATTTTCTAAATACCGCAGTAGAGAATAGGACTATTGCATGCATAAAAATATAAAACCACATGGATCTATATCATATGCTAAAATTGATATTTACTGAAATTTAAATTATGATCAAATACATACCTTTTTCGCAATCTCTTTCTTCAAATCTGGATCTGAAAGAGATGAGGCTCTCTGTTAGCCACACAAGTATCTGATCTCTATGAGTATTCACTCAGGATCAGCCTGGAACAGCCTTTTAAGATCTGAATTTTGATTCTTCAAAATTCAGCCTGCTGAATTTGAACAAAACTTGGATCGCGATCAACGTTTGATCTTTCTCCTTGATCCTCATTTTCTCTTCCTCTCTATCCTTTCTCCTTGCCTTATAGTGCTACAAGAGACCACGAACCAGCAGATGAAGGGCTGCCTAATGCCTTAGGCATGTGCAAAACTTGGGATGTGCATCCCATGTATGGGGCATGTATGGGATGCCCAAGGGAGAAGGGAGAGGGGCGTGGGGAGCTCTTTGGTCATGAAGAGGGGGCGGCTTGGATGGTCTTAGGACCTTAGGAGAGGTCTCCTTTTATAAGCACAAAAATTGAATCTTATTCAATCATATAATGCAAGTCCTACTTGCATTAGGATTTCTATTAATTTAAGTTATCCAACTTACATTAGGAAGCTCATTAGGTACCAACTATTGGACCCCTTACACCCATAATTAGACACCCTCTTTTACACCCAAGAGACACCCCATGTGAGAACTAAAGGCCCTCTAATCAATGGATATGTCCAAATTGAATAATTCAAAGTGGCGCCCCATAATAACTATCAAGGAGATTCATAAGGGACTTGCATCCTTAATTTATGTGATCCATAATCTTAGACACCCAACAATTAGAGTCTCATAAATCTTATTCATATAGATAATTAGCAGATAATTAAGTTAGAATTAACTTATCAAATAAGTAATCCTAATAGAAAGAAGAATTAGGTCCAACCATATGCTAGCAAGGTTACCATGAAGCCAATAAATTTTTCTAAACCCAATTGACACTTCATAAGCTCAATTACTTATTTCAAACCTAATCTCTTTATTGTGTGACCTCATAGGTTCAATTCTATCTGGTAGTAAGATATACAATGATCTCTATCATTGTATCATTGAAACTCTTTTCAATAGATCGAAATAATTTTACTTTAACTCAATTAAGGATTGTTGATCCAAAACAACCCTAGTGAGCCCTCACAATCTACCAGTGACACCTAGCAGTATATAGTGACAACCCAGTAGAACTGAAATGAACCTCTAAGTGTAGTTAACGTGTGATTCAGTCCCTCTATCATGAGTCCCGACTAGATGGCAGGTCATGGATAAATCGTCAAACCTCAACATCAGTCATATGATAGATTTGATTAGCTCAAGTACAGATGTGATGTCTATGAAAACTTTTTTTCATCAATTACTTTGCTATGGCCATAGATTCATGGACTTAGCTTCTCAAATCTCATAGGACTACTACTCTCTATCAAGGTTGATAGATCCTATCTTGATGCATACCCTACTCCTACAGTGGACTAACTATCGTCAATATCCACTAAAGGGCTCATTGAGACCTATGTTTATGTGTCAATTAAACTTCAGCAGTCTCACTACGAGCAGTAGTACCATCTCAAGTCAAAGGACCAGTCACACAACTACAATATCGAGACAATCACTGATGATTGAATAGAAATCTAAGTGATCTCTCGTATGGTCATGCTCAGTGCTAGTTGTTCTCTAACAACTATCCACACTCATCGTCCTGTGTTTCTACACAGTAGTTTAGAGATCCATCTATCCCGAAGGAAGTAATTTGTACATCAGTCTATCCTGATCTGTCATCATCCTCATGATGATCCTATGACCGAGAGTCTTTAGGAATTAAATACATGTCTCTAATTCTTAATACCTTAGAGAGTATATATCGAAACTAATTTCATAGACGATTCAAGGATACATTACACTTGAATGAAAAAGAATTTATCCTTTTATTGATCATATTAATATATTAAGTATAAAATTATGTCTTAGATTAATTACAATGTATCAGCCATATTGGCTCCTAGAACATACATCTAACAAGTTCATGCTCAGTCTTTAGAGTTGATAAAAGGTTCCTTCAATTAACTGACCAATCAAAGGCCGTCCTTTATCTTCAATAGTCAAGTTGACCAAAAGCTATCTTATATTTTCAATGACTAAGCCGATCAAAGGCTATCTCATATTTCAATGACTAAGCTGATCAAAGATCGTCTTTTATTTTTAATAACTAAGCCGATCAAAGACTATCTCATATTGTTAATGATTAAACCGATCAAAGGCTGTCTCACATTTTCAATGACTAAGTCGATCAAAGAGGAAGAAAAGGAAGAAAAAAGGTCTCTTTTCTAGTACGCAGCCTTTAAGAAGGAGTTCTTTTCTCTAATTTTTTTTTATTTTTTTCTAGCATAAAAATCAGATTAGATCTAATTTTTAACATAAAAATTTAGAAAAAAAATATCAAAAAAATCTAGTTGGGTGCTTAAGGTTTTCTAGGACTCTAGATCAAGGAGAAAAAGGGAGAAGAAAAGAGAAGAATGATTCTTCTCTTGGATCTTTTTTTGAATTTTTTAGGGCATAAAAATTTATATAATTTTAGACATGAGAAATCAGATTAGATTTGATTTTTATCATAAAAAATTAGAGAAAAAAATTCTTCTTAAAAGCATGAAAGGAAGAGAGAAAGGTTCTCTCTTATGCGTGAGAGAATTGAGAAGAAATGGTTCTTCTCTAGATCTCTATCATAGAGATCTATTGCGTGAATCCAAGAAAAAAAGGAGAAGATCTCTTTGTTCTTCATGTTCTTCATGTTCCTCTTAGATCAGCCAACAAAAGGTATCTTCGCGAAATAGCACTCTCGAAAATATCGATCAATACAAGGACTTCGTGTGGATATCCGTAGAGATCGGACATATGTGTAGCTACGGAGCATCAAGAAGAATCAACTACCATAAATTTTGAATGTGGTAATCTGCTATCCACACTCAGGTATCGAGTTCTAAATTCAATTTATAATTTAGATATGATCTAATTTGATATAGATGTGATCTATATTTGCTGAATTTTAGATTTCAGATTTATATACATGCATATTAATTTATGTCATAGATCCTGTATGATAGTTTTAGATTTGATCTATGCATGTATTATAGATTAAATTATTTAATCTATGTATATTCTGCTATAAAATTTTAAAAATACATGCATAAAATCATCATATTTTTTTCAACTAGTATTAGAGTAAAGGTTTGTTATGACACGAACGTATATGCATGTAGATTTAAAATCTAGCTTTAGTAATGCATAGGATGTGTTATGATCTGATTTTAGATATAATCTCATATAAAATCAGATCTGATATAATTTAGATTAGATCTAAATTTTTGCATATATGATATGTCAGTAGATTAGATGATCCGATTAGCAATTACTTGGATTGGGTTGATCACCAAGCCGTCAAATCATAAGAGCAAGAAGGGTTTAAAGAACCTTTCTTCCTATTCGATAGGATGCTCTTATGGTATGTAAGGGTGCCATGTGATTTAATCCCATGAAAAAGAATATGAAAAGAAGAACTTATTTTTCTGCAAGACCCTAGATATTGAAATCCTAGAATTTATTGTATGTGATGCAAAGCATGAGTTATATGAAAAGTAAAATATCTAATCTAATTTTAATCATGAAAAATAAAATTTACAATTATAAAATATTTAGATATGATATAAAAATTTATTATGATTGATTTTATTTTAGTTTATATGAGAATTTTCATATTTGAAACTATATGATACTTGTTGGCACGCCAACTGAGCCAACTCAGTTTTGAACTAAATCGATCCAGTCCTCTGATTTAGTCGACACAGTGCTGACTGATCCGATCCTATTGTGTCAGGTTGAACAATAATGGTTACTGTTCATGATCAGTTAGTAGATCAACTATCTGACTTAATCAATCCACTAAAGTGAGCCGACTCAGTTCAAGGGTGAGTCGATCTAGTTTTCAAATAAAAAATTTTGTATAAAAATGATGTAAAATTATTCTATAAAATTGAAGTGATTTCAATTAATAATCTTAACCCATGTTAATGCTATACTTAATTGAGAATTAAGAAATATATTTTAGATCTATATTTGTGATTAAAGATCTAATGACATTGCATAAAATATAAGGCATGGGTTAGCTCAAATCTGGTCCTTCTAATTGGGTTAGATCTAAGGTTAAAATAAAAAATTTAACGGTCTAAAAGGGTAGTTGATTTGATCTAACCAATAGTTGATTTAGATTAAGTCAAAGATACTCTAGATCAAATATAATAGTTGCAGTTGGTCGAGTCCATATTTTTGATTAGACCAAATGGACCTTAATTGTGGCTCAGTGGTCGAGCCCGAGTCAATGGACTGATTAGATCGCTAAGTGATTCAAGTTGACCCATGTCATTAAGGTTAATTAGTGTGACTGATATAGGTTCCCTTGACCAACTTGTCTCTAGTCCTTCTCATGACTTAGTGAAGTCAGTGGAAAGATTTACGACCTGTCAGTTGGACCAGCTAGTCTCTAGTCCTTTTCATAACTTGATGAAGTCAGTGAGAGGATTTATGACTTGCAGGTCGACTGATGTTTTCTAAAAGATTTAATCAAATCTTCTAAATTCTTAGGTCCATAAAATAAGCTAGTTATGAAGATAACTAGATCATAGCCTCCCACTAAGGTGAATAGTAATGGGTTCATTACTTCAGATTGACATTGTAGGCGCCATCCGTCTGGTGTTTCTCTGAATGATAAAAATATTATTCATCATATGATGACTTAGTCGAGTCTCTCTAATGGTGGTTAGGATGATCGAGCCTTTCTCAGGTCTGATCATTAGTTAGAATTACTAAGTAGGTTCATATTAATGGTTAGATCTAATCGAAACTTTCAGTGGAGGCCTTTAGCCAACTAAAATGAAATCTGAGATGAAATAAATTACTAAAAATTATTTGAAGAAATAATTGGTTAAGAACCTACCCATAGATGCACATGGGTTAGCCGAACCATACTCGGATCCGTATGCAGTCTGTATAGATTTTAGTACCTACTAAAGAATTAAAATAATTCCTCGAATTAGAGGTAGGGGCTATCAATTCATATAAAATAGTAGAAAAAATTTTAGACTAAAGTCTAAATCTTTAGACTTAAAATAGTTCATATAGTAATAGGTCAACTATTCTCTTTTCAAAAAATGACTAGAATATTATCGCTCTATTCACTGTTAGACAGTGCCCATATTATCAGACCTAACTTCGATAGGCAGTATCAAAAGTTAGGCATAGTTCTTGAGTCTAAATTGATCAAAAAGTCTAAGGCTAACCAAAATCAAACAGTATACTTTTTTAACAATAAGCTGGATCATTGGAAGAGAAATTATCCTCAATGTCTTAGTTCCCTTGATCCAAATAGGTCTAAAAGAAAAATCAGCAAATAGTTGTTGGTTAAGATAGTTATATGAGAACTCCTTGAATTTTCTCTATCGGTGATACTACTATCTGGGTATTGCATACTGACAGTGCAAGTTATGTTTGTAATTAGTTGTAAGGACTTCAGGATAGTAGAAAGTTTGAAAACAATAAGAGACTCCTGAATATAAGAGATGAAAGTTTGTTCCAATCCTAACATTAGAAATCGTCGAGTTTGTTTTCAAATCTGATAATGTCATTTTAAAGTGATTGTTACTACTATCCAATCTTATTGATGGTGTCAATAAGAATGATTATTGTGATATCATTATGAATAATATTGCAATAATAAATGGATAATTGAAAATGACATATACCCAGAACTATAGCCTGTTAGTATAATGTACATATCTAACTAGCACCCTAGATGAGATAATGTCTCTGAAGCCTATCTTTGGAATAGTTGACTTAGCCATCTTTTATTGGAAAGGGTGAATGAGCTAATGATGTTCTGAGTTTAGTACATATTGATGTATTTGCACTTATAAACACAAGTACTAGAGGAGGGCTTTACTACTTCATTAAAATTTCTGATGATCTATCTTGGTATGGATGCATCTTGCTTATGAAGCACAAGTCCGAATTGGTTGAACTGTTCAAACAATTTTGTAATGAGATAGAAAGACAAACTGCAAAGAGTATTAGAGTTCATCAGTTAGACCGATGAAGTGAATACTTTTACAGTAAGTTTTAGACATATCTAGGAGAGAATTAGATTCTCTCTCAATAGACCTCTCCTAGGACATCGCAGTTTAAAAGGATGTCTGAAAGGAGGAATCGAACTTTGTTAGATATGGTTCAGTCCATATTGGGATTTGCTAGTCTGCTTGAGGTTATATTTTAGAGATTATTTGATATGTGCTCAAGAATGTTGTGAGTAAATCAGTCACCAAATCTTCATATGAGATATGGACTTGGATAATTCAATACTCTCTTACTTTAGGGTTTGAGATGTCGGACTTATGTGAAACGTTCATAAATCGAATATCTTAGATCTTGATCTGATAAATATCATTTTAAAAATATTGTTTTTACCTTCTCAATGGACATGAGATGTTCGTGAATCTTAAGGCATTCTTTTTGGAAAAGAAGTTTCTTGATGAAAGAACTGATGCCGTTAAGAACGAGCTTAGTGAAGCTTGATAGATAAAAGAATTAACTCTGACATATGAACCAAAAGAATCGAACTTGATTAGATCAAATCTGAAGCCTGATGTAAAAATATCCTTGAGGAGATACAATAGAGTACCATGTCAGCTAGATAGATGCTTCGATTTTTAGGTTTGGGATGGAAATTTGATATTCTATACAGATGCCATACAGGGATCTAACTTTGAAAAGTGGTTTGGAGCCATTAAATTTGAAATGAACAGTCATGAAGATCGATAATGTATGGACATTTGTTGATTCACCTGAAGGGATAAGATCCATAGGGTGTAAGTAGATTTTCAAATAGATAAGAGGTGTAGAAGGAAAGGTGGAGACCTATAAATCTCATTTGGTTGCTAAAGAATTTCATCAAAATTATAGTATTAACTATGATGAGATGTTTTTCTAGTGGCAATCCTCAAGTCCATTCGGATTGAATCAAGCTTCTCGGAATTGAAACATGCGTTTTAAACGTATGACTTCATTGAAAATGAAGAAGAATCCTGTATGTACAAATAGGCTAATAGTTTTGTAATAGTATTCTTTGTATTGTTTGAGATGAAATTCTCTTAATTGAAAATGACATTCCTATATTACAAGGAATACAAGCTTGATTGTCATTTCTGTTCTCCATAAAGATTTGGAAGGTTATGAGAACTATCATTAAGTATTTATGAAATACTAAAGATCAATAGCTCATTTATAGAGAATCTGATTTAAAATCTATGAAATATTAATTTTAATTTTTAGTTGAATTGAAATGACAAAATTGTGTCAGGTTATGTTTTTATTCTAAAAGGAGGAGCGATATGCTGGAAAAGTTTCATGCAGTAGATAGACAAATTTTATTTGCGATATGGAGTTCTTTACGATATTTGATGTTGGTAAAGAAGTTATTTGGTTATGAAAGTTCATTAACAAGCTTGGAGTGGCACCTTCTGTTGATGGTCCAGTTCTTCTATATTGACAATAGCATTGGAGTCATAGCTTAAGCTAAAGAACCGATGTTCCATTAGAGAATCAAACACTTTCTGCATCACAATTATCTTATCTGAAAAGATTGAGATAAAGTCGACCTTAAGAAGATCAATCGAAAAGAGAACTTGACCGACCCATTGACTAGAGCAATCAGATTTAACAAGTTTGATGATCACAAATGAAAGATGGATATTTGATATCGATCTGATTGGCTTTAGTCCAAATGGGAGTTATTGAAAAATATATCCTAAAGTCAATCATTTAGATTGTAGATGATTGCGCTCTATGAATGTATATGAATTATAAATTGATAAATATTATCTAACAGATTCATCATAAAGAATACATCTTCTTAAAAAAAATTCATGTGTTATGATGAAGTCCTTAGAGCTACTTCTAAAACGATAAAGGAGGATTTATCATGTTCTTAAATTCTACTTGCGACCAAATGATACAATTGTTACAAGGATGATAATTGTATCGAGTGTAGGTCATTATGTGCCATATTAGTTGATTGTCTTCTTAACCAAGATGTGTGGTGACATGAATATGGCATACGGGTGAAATATAGGAGTTTGTTTCACTGAGCGCAACCAACTCCAGAGCACTCTGCTGTCAAGGGTTGCTCTGATAGAATATGGGTATAAGTGTTCTTCTGATCTGAGACTACCTGGGAGATTTGTAATCAACTCATTATGCTTTGATGCCAGACTATCCAAATTTTTAATTCGGTGATGAAAAGTTTTTTGGTACTCTCAAGTACTTGTGAAGTCTGAGTACGAGTCAAGATAGGATTGACCACTCTAAGTAAAATTGGAGATGATGCATTACTATATTTCAATTCAGTAAAACTCTAGCCAAAGTAATCTTAGTGAGGAGTGACAAAATTTTTGAGGTTGAGACACCATGTGGACCACTCATCTAGGGTTGACAGTTTAACCCTAGTCACCTTGAGCATCAAGAGTTAAAGGGATGAATTATACGGTAACTATATCCATATAGGTTCTTGAGTGTTGTTGCCTAGCTATGCAACCCAAGAGGGGGGGGTGAATTGGGTTTCTAAAAATTTTAAGCTTAACTAATGACTTATGAGAAATGTTTGACAAAGCTAAATAGATAGAGTGAGTAGAATTAATTCAAGGCTAATAGCAAGAGCAAGAATGCGAGAAAATAATGAAGAGATAAAGAAGAGCAATTAGACACACATCAAACACAAAGATTTATAATGGTTTGGTGCCAACCTTGCACCTACATCCACTCCCCAAGCTCCTACTTGAGAATTTCAATCCACTATCTTGTATTCAACTCGAATACAAATGTCGGAAACTCCGACTCTAGCTATCCCAAGCTAGATCACTTATTTTTTGGGTACAAGCCGATCCAATACACTCTGATTCTAGGTTCGGATCAATCTTCTCTTATTTTGGAATCCCTCCAAAACAAAATCAATCACTCAAACTGAGTATAACAATTTATAGTACAATTAAGCACAAAGAAAGCTCCTTCAATGAGCGAATATAACTTTAAATACACTTTACTTAAGAGAAGAAGATCCTTTTTGGATTTCCTCAAGGTGGATGGTGACTTGATTGTGCACTTGAGGAGTTGGTGAGCTTGGATTGAAGGCTTCTTGAAAGCTTTGAATGAGCTTTTGCTTAGGGCTGAAAAGTTGGCTTGAAATCCCTTTTTCAAAATCTCTCTTCTTGGATGCTCTCTTTGATTCCCACCTTTTTATTCTTTTTATAGCTTTAAGAAATAGAGAAAATCATTCTAGACTAAAAAAAGAGCCGTTAGACTGCATTAAATGAGCATTAAAAGCATTTAAAATGGGTTAAAAACTAGCCGTTGCGGAAAAATCTCGTCACAGGGGTCGACTCATGAGTCGACTCATGCCTGGGGGTCGACTCATGGGTCGACCTCTGTGGAAAATCATCACAGAAGTGAACGGGATCCATGGTTCTGTAAAACTGGCAAAAAGACCCGCAGAGGTCGACTCATGAGTCGACTCATGCCTTGGGGGTCGACTCATGGGTCGACTCACAGGTTTTACCAAGTCTGTGTCGGCCAGAAAAATCAGCGTGCCAGTCATCTCATGTGCTATGAGTCGACTCATGGGTCGACTCATGATTTTCAATCATGCATATCTTTCAAAATATAAGTTCAAAATCAATAAAATTTTTACCATTGGATCACAAATCTTTTATTCTATCATTTGATACTATCAAATCAGGGTTTTGGTAAAATTATAATTTTGCCCCTGAAGAGCAATAAGGCTTTTTCAAGTGAGAAATATTGGTACCCCTTCAACTGCTTTGTAATCATCAAAATCAATCTAAGGAGCAACAATCTCCCCCTTTTTGATGATGATAAAATATTTGAACAAAAGCATTTATATGAATCAATGATCATGAATTTTAAAGGAATGAAATGCATTATAGGCAGTTTGAAGATAAACAGGAGATTTACTACCAACTTATAAGTGCATTTGCTTGAAAAGAAGATTGATTCTTTTGGCATGTGATACATGTACCCATTTGCATAAATAATTTGCCTATTGCTTAATGATTTGAAAATTTGCTCATTTGATTATGTGATTTTGGTATCAGAGTAGAAAATTTATTTTTGTTTTCAGAGCAAAGCAGAATTTATCTTATGATTTGAGAATTGCGTGTTTGAAAATATCTCATTTGTTCATTTGCTTGTTTTTCAAATTTCTTAGCATCTTGAAAATTTGCTCATTCTTATTTGATTATTTAGTTTTAGTATCAGAGCAAGTTGCATCTTGAAAATTTGCTCATTCTCATTTGATTATTTAGTTTTAGTATCAGAGCAAGTTTAACAATTAAGTGTATTATTGCATGTCTAAGAATTAATTGTAAAGTATATCAGAGCATGTCAAATTTTAAGATGTATCAGAGCATGTCTAATTTTAAAGCATATCAGAGCATGTCTAAGAAGTAATTTTAAAGGTTGCTCATTTGCTTTGCTTAGCAATTGGTATCAGAGCAATTCATTCATTTTGTTAGCAATCTTGTTAATTTCTCCCAATTCACTCATTTTATTATTAAGTTTTGTATTTATCTCTCTTATTTATCTCTCTTTTGATACTTTTGCTTAGCAATTCACTCATTGTATTTTTAAGTCATTTAATAATCTTGCTTTTGATACTTTTCTTTAATTTCTCCCTCTTTTTGACATCATCAAACATTGTTAACTCCCCCTCTTTTTTTTGAATACATTCTCTCTTTAGTGTTTCTTCAAACTTCTTGTGCTGATCATTAATGTTTACTCCCCCTGAATACAGCAATCATAAAACAAAATATGCCATTGAGTACCATAGATATGAATTAGCAACAAGAGATGATTGATACCATTACAAAGAGTAGATATATAATTAAAAGATGATTAAAATCATAGTTGTTTCAATACATATTTCATAATATAAAAATCAACTAGTTAACATCATTACATGGCCCAAAAGACAGATCCTAGAAAGAATAATAGACATGACTAACAACAAGGATCTAGTAGAACACATGACTCTATGGATCAGAATCAGATGTATCAGAGATGGGGTGGGGAGATGATGGATCGCAACCAAGAGCTCGTCCTCTACCCCGTCTGCCTCTGCCACGAGTGGAGGTGCTGGCACGAGTAGGTGGGCGAGATGATCCTGAAGGCTGAGAACGTTCAGAGGTCAAAGACTGGACTGCAAGAGAGAGCCTGATGGAATCAAGAACGTTCAGAGCTCTCGAAACAGACTGAAGCAGTGCAGTGAACTGTGTAGAAGCATGCTCACTAGAACCTCTGATCTCTCTCCTCAAGAACTCATAACCACCCTCTAATGCACCTCTGAGCCTGCCAGCCTCCGCAGTAAGGTCTGTGACCTCAATAGTGCTCTCTTGTGGCTGAGGATGGGCCAAAGCTAAGACTTGCCCCTGCAAGTCAAGTACTCTCCCAGTCAATCTCAAAATGCAATCCTCGAGCTGCTGAATCCGAACAGACTGATCTGAGATCAACTGAAATACAGTGGAGATATGGGGGATCAAGGTCTGATCAGATGTATCTAATAATGTGGATCCCGGTGCAAATGTAGAAGTGCTCCACTGACGAGAAAGCAAGGAAGCCACACGCTGAGAAATCTGCTCAATCTGATCATCAGTCAATCTGTACTCTGAGGGAGGTGCTCTACTGTCTGGCTGCTGAACTGGTGTGTGCCTCCTGGTGAATTCTGAAGGGCCAGCCTCTGGGTTGAAATAAACTGGATATCTGGAGATGCTGCCCTGAAGTCATGGAGAGGAGATGAGGAACCTTCTTCCTCAGCTCTGTCCTCAACTCTATCCTCAGCTCTCTCTTCTGTACCCTTGATCCAACCACCATCAATCCTAGTGAATCCCATGCGGTGCAGAGTGTGTTGGTTGATGGTGTCTGCATGAGAAAGCTTAGCAGATGCCTCCCTCTCAAAACTGACTCCAAACCTCCTGAAAACCAGTGTGAGGGCCATACCAAAAGGCAGATGTGCCTTGGATCTATTCAGTGTTTCTCTCATGGCCTCAATCATTAAAGCAGAGAGGTTTAAGGGGGTTTGAGTGATCACATGAAACATTATACAAATGTCTCGGCCAGAAAGGAGGTCATGCCTACCACTCCTCGAAAAGAAAAGTTTTGTCACTAATTGATGTAGAATTCTCATTTCAATTGACAAGATTTTGGCTTCTAATTTATTTAGACTTCCCGAGTAGGTTCCTCCTAAAATTGCATTGATCCCCTCTTTCTTCATTGGGAGTTCCATGTATGAATATCCCTCACAGGGCAAATATAGAATCTCTCCCAAAATAATAGGATCTAGGCAGATATCAATTCCCTTAACAGTAGAAGTTACTGTTCCATTGCCATAGTGCAGATTTAGATAAAACTCTCTAACCAAGTCTACATATGTAACTTCCTTGAGAAAACAGTAAAATCTCCAACCTTGGTTTTTGATCTTTGTCCCAAAGGAGAAACCTTCTTTTTCAAAGAATCTAAAATCCACATTCTTGCCGGTTTCTACCTTTCTGTCAGAGAGAGGGATTTTGCTAGGGCTAAGGGGAGACTGAGAGGGACCTGGTGCAGACACTGAAGCTGGAATGGGAGCAGAGGAGGTCTGAGAAGCTTGCCTTTTTCTGCAGACGCCTTCTTCCAGCACACGGACTGATTTCCTTCTTTGAGGGAGTTTCATCTTTGGTGCCATTTTCACCACAAGAGCAGGCAGGGAGACTCGGAAGATCAAATGGGTGAGGAGAAGGAGGGTTATAGAGGATGGAAAGGGATTTTGACGGAGAGAAATGATGATTTTGAGAAGAACGGTGGAAGCTAGGGCACGCTCCAACCGCTTCAATCAAGGGAGAAAGATGCGAGAAGCTCCTTTCCCAAGGGATGATTTGAGGTGGAGATGAGAAGGGGAATGATCTTGGGCTAAATCCTTGGTTTTGGAGAGAACGAAGATGAGGACGAAGAGTCTTGGAGGGAGGAAGACGAAGAAGAAGAATGAGTCGGCTCATGAATGGGCTTTTAGTTAAAAAGAAAAGAACCCGTGGGAAGTTGGCAAAGAATTTCAAGTATGCCATTGGGTCGACCCTAGGGGGTCGACTCATGAATCACAAAAATTCAGAAAAAATATGAATAAATTCTGGAAAAATTTAAAATTTTGGGAGAAGAAATTTTGCTCAATGACAAGTTGTGAGAATGATAATCTTGAGCTTTTAGGTCTAAGAGAGATGATAAAAATTAAGCTCAAAGACATTTTGACATCGATTTCTTAAAATTGGAGAAACATTTAGGCAAAAGGATCAAGAATTCCTAGATTTCTCCTAATTTCACAGAATCTATCCTCACTAAGGGCCTTTGTAAAGATATCAGCTAATTGATTTTTAGTGCAAACATATTCAAGAATTATATTTTTGTTTTGAACATGTTCTCTTATAAAATGATGTCTTATTTCAATATGTTTAGACCTTGAATGTTGAATTAGATTTTTAGTTAGATTTATGGCGCTAGTGTTGTCACATCTTATGGGTGTTTCATTAAGTTTGATACCAAAGTCTTCGAGTTGTTGCTTAATCCATAAGATTTGAGCACAACAACTTCCGGCTGAATGTATTCGGCCTCAGCCGTAGACAGTGCTACCGAATTTTGTTTCTTGCTAAATCAGGAGATTAGGTTAACTCCAAGAAATTGGCAAGTTCACTAGTGCTTTTCTATCTAATCTACATCCAGCAAAATCAGCATCTGAATATCCTAATAAATCAATTAGTGAGTCCTTAGAGTACCATAATCCTAGAGTTTGAGTACCATTTAAATATCTAAGATTCTTTTAACAGCATTCAAGTGAGACTCTTTAGGATTAGATTGATATCTAGCACACAAACAAACACTAAACATGATATCAGGCCTACTTGCAGTTAAATATAATAGAGAGCCAATCATACCTCTATAATATTTTAAGTCTACACATTTACCTTCATCATCCTTGTCAAGCTTACATGAGGGGCTCATGGGTGTGCCAATTGGTTTGGAGTTCTCTATTCCAAATCTTTTAGTAATTCCTTGGTGTACTTGCTTTGGGTGATGGAGATTTTCTTTTGTTTATTTGATTTGGAGTCCGAGGAAGAAAGTAAGTTCTCCCATCATGCTCATCTCGAACTCCCCTGCATGAGCTTAGCAAAGTCTTGACAAAGAGATTCATTAGTAGACCCAAAAATTATATCATCAACATAAATTTGTATAACTAACATATCATTTTGATTTCTTTTAATAAAGAGGGTTGTGTCTACATTACCTCTTGAAAAATATTATTTAGTAAGAATTTGCTTAGCCTATCATACCAAGCCCTAGGTGCTTGTTTTAATCCATATAGAGCTTTATTTAATTTAAAAATATGATTAGGAAAAGCATGATTTTCAAATCCTGGGGTTGTTCTACATAGACTTCTTCAACAATATACCATTCAAAAATACACTTTTGACATCCATTTGAAATAATTTGAATTTCATAAAGCAAGCATATGCAAGTAGAAGTCTAATGGCCTCTAATCTAGCAACAGGTGCAAAGGTCTCATCAAAATCAATTCCTTCTTCTTGATTATAACCTTTAGCAACCAATCTTGCTTTATTTCTTATTACATTTCCATGTTCATCTAATTTGTTCTAAAGACCCATTTTGTGCCAATTATTGAATAATTTTTAGGTCTTGATACTAAAGTCCAAACATTATTTCTTTCAAATTGATTAAGTTCTCTTGCATTGCATTAATCCATTATAATCATTTTCAGCTTCTTCAATAGTTTTTGGTTCAAGATGAGATACAAAAGTACAATGATTAAATACATCTCTAAGTGAAGAACGAGTTTTTACCCCATGCATAGGATCACCAATAATTAGCTCCTTAGGGTGATTGTGAACATACCTCATTCTTTGGGTAGGTCATTTGTACCTTGAGGTTGTTCTTGATGTTCTTCACTTCCCTCATTTGTTTGTCTTCATGTTCCTTATCCTCTTGAATTTTGAATCTTTCAGAGTGATCTCCTTCATTCCTTCTATAAGAGGATCTGCATCATCAACACTTTCATTCTTCCTTGAAGGAAGATCGTTAGATTCATCAAAGACAACATGTATGGACTCCTCTACTACTAAAGTTTTTTGTTAAAAACTCTAAAAGCTTTACTAGTGGAGGAGTAACCAAGAAAGATTGCTTCATCTGATTTTGCATCAAATTTTCCAAGTCTTTCTTTACCATTATTTAATACAAAACATCGGCAACCAAAAATATGAAAATATGCAATATTAGGTTTTCTTTCTTTCCAAAGCTCATAGGGGTTTTCTTTAAAATTTATCTAATCAAAGCACGATTTAAAATGTAACATGCTGTGTTAATTGCTTCCTCCCAAAAATATCTTGGAAGGTTGCTTTCACAAAGCATGGTACGGGCCATTTCTTCTAAGGTTTTTTTTTCTTTCTACTACCCCATTTTGTTGGGGTGTCCTAGGAGCAGAAAGTTATGGCCAATTTCTTTTCATCACAAAAGTTTTCAAAGTCTTGATTTTCAAATTCAGTTCCATGATCGCTTCGAATATTTTGAATTGAAAGTCCTTTCTCATTAGTGACTTTTCGATAAAATTTAGTGAAAACATGAAAAGTTTCATCTTTGTGTGCTAAAAAGAAAATCCAAGTAAAACGAGAGTAATCATCTATAATTACAAAACCATATCATTTTCCTCCTAGACTAGTGGTTCTAGTAGGTCCAAATAAGTCCATATGCAAAAGCTCTAAAGGTCTAGAGGTTGAAACAATATTTTTGGATTTAAATGAAACTCTTGTTTGTTTACCTAGTTGACATGCATCACAAATTCTATCCTTTTCAAAATTCAGTTTTGGAAACCAAGAACTAATTTTTCTTAATTAATTTTGAAAGAGAATGCATGCTAATGTGTGCAAGTCTGCGATGCCAAAGCCAACTAGTCTCATTAACTTTAGCATTCAAGGATACTAGGCATTGCATGTTTATTTTGGCTAAATCATTCAAATCTACCATATAAACATTACCATGTCTATGTCCAATAAATTTAATGCCATCATTAATAGGACTAGTTACGATGCAAACAGATGATTCAAAAATAACCTTATATCCTTTATCACAAAATTGACTAATGCTTAGTAAATTATGCTTTAAACCATCAACTAACAAAATATTTTCAATATATTTGGAGGGAGTGATACCAATGTTACCTATACCGATGATCTTCCTTTGCCATTGTCTCCAAAGGTGACCATCCCTCATCCTTAGCATCAAGAGTGATGAATTGGGATTCATCACCAGTCATGTGTCTCGAGCATCTACTGTCAAGATACCATTTCCTGTTTCCTCCTTGGGATGCTAGACACACCTGCAAGCAAAAGTCAAATTTTTATTTTAGGTACCCAAGCTTTCTTGGTCCTTTTTGGTTAGTCATAATGGTTCCTTTTGGAACCCATATTTCTTTATAGTTGAGTTTGCAAACTTGTTAGAGAAGCAAGTGTATAACTTATGTCCTACTCTACCACATTTGAAGCAAGTAATATTAGAAGACTTGTTACTTAAAGAGTTTACATAAATATTTTTCAGATATTTTTGTTTCTTCAAGGGGTTATAGCCAAGTCCGCCTTATCATACACAGCTTTTTGATTATCAAGAATCATATTGAGTTTATTTGAACTCAAGGTGAACTTTTCTACTATTGGTTTTAGCTTGGCAATTTCATCTTTTAAGCTTTGATTTTCTTGAAGCAGGGTGGATTTCTCAATTGAAATATTTTCAGTTTGTTTCAATAAAGATTGATTTTTTAATTTTAGCTCTTTGTTCTTCATCCCTAGTTTCTTTAATTCATCAATTAAATCATAGAAAGCTTCATGTAATTCTTCAAATGTAAAGTCACTAGGAGTTTCAGAAATTATCTCATTTTCGTGTGCCATAAGGCACAGGTTGGCTTGTTCGGTTGAGTTTTCCTCGTCGGAGCTTGAGTCATCACTCGCACTCCAAGTGGCCATCATGGCCTTCTTCTTGTACTTCTTGGGACCTTTCTTCAGCTGAGGGCATTGGATTTGAAGTGTCCCGCTTCTTGCATTCGTAACAGATAAGGGGTTGGTCTTTCTTTTTTTCTTTGCTCTGTTGCCCTTTTGTGAATGGCCTCTTCCTCATCCCCTGTTTCCTTTTTCTCAAAAATTTCTTGAATCTTCGGGCAATGAGTGCCATCTTTTCATCCTGTTCTTCGTCTTCAATGTCATCAGTTTCTTCATCTGGTGGAGCTGTGGATTTGAGGGCAATGGTTCTTTTCTTTTTGACTTCTTCCTCTTGATGTTGCTTCATGCTCAGCTCATGAGTCATCAATGATCCTAGAAGCTCTTCCAAGGGTAGAATGTTCAAGTCCTTAGCTTCTTGAATGGCAGTCACTTTGGCTTCTCAAGTTCTTGGTAAGGACCTGAGAATCTTTCTTACAAGCTCACTGTTAGTATAGGACTTGCCAAGACTCTTTAAACCATTAATAATATCAGTAAAGCGAGTAAACATTCCAGTTATGGACTCATCATGCTCCATTTTAAATAATTCATATTTATGCACAAGCA